>NC_016089.4:28869908-29046329 GCF_000004515.6 Glycine max
TTCTTTATCACTTCAAAAAAGACAATCCTAAATGACATTTCAGTGATGCCAACTATTACAGGCACTTGAGTTAATCAAAGCAATACTATTAATATTGGAAATGATGGCGCAACAAAGTATTGTCTTCTATTTTCTTTTGATCAGTATTTTCATTTCCAAGTAATACCGTAATACCTTCATTTTAATTTGTTTAAAAAGGGAAAACAGTAAAAGATGATTCTTGGAAAGGTTAAACCAAAATATATATTGGACCTTAAGTAAGCTGGACGAGATATCAAAGGCAAATGTGTCCAATTCCTATTACCCACCTTCAATCCTTATTTATTTATTTATTTATAAGAAACTAGTTATTATTCTGGCGTTCCCACAGGTCACATTTATGTATTTTAAAATAATTTACATATATTATATAATTTGCTTAAAAATAAATATTAGGCATATATTTGTTGCTTAACGACCATAAGAAATCAAGATATGATTGTTTAATAAGAATGATAGAATAAAAATTACTGAACTGACTAATGTTATATAAATTTTATTAAAATAATTGTCATTTGAAATATTACAACAGTTAGTCTCACAATAACAAATATCTCTTAAACATTACAATTGACCTGACTTGACACGCACATGAAGCTAATAATAAATAGTTCTCTTTTCCTTTTAAAAAGATCCCCGAGGGCCAAGTTTGATTCTAAAAGCCCAACATTCACCGGAAAAACTTCATTTAGTACCAAATGTTAAGTCAACATAGCTCTTGTACTCATGTTAAAACACCCATGATATAACAAGTTTGACAAAAAAAATAAAATACAATGCAATGAACACAAACAAAGACCTAAACGACTAATAATATAAATAATTTCAACTAAAATGCTTCTTAATTAAAGACTAAATGCAACACATCAATGATCAAAGTCCAAACGATACAACACAAGATAAAGTTATCTTGATGTTCATAAAACAATGTTATAGAATCTGCTTCCGTTGGTATTTTATGTTCTTATTTTATTCTCCAATCCTATAAATAATTATAAAAAGTTTATCCGGAATGAGTCTAAGAATGGAATCGTGATCAATACTTTTAAAAACATAATTATAGGCACACTTACAGGACTTGTTATACTTAGTTCGTGTATGTTTTTCATTGTAATTAATTAGTGTGGAAAACAAAATGGAGTAGAGCAATGCAAGTTAATAGGTTGAATTAATGATGATTTTCCCAGATTCCAGGCATGTTTTTTCCCCAATGGTCAGGGATTTGCCGCATGATTTGCCACTAAACAGGTGCTTATACATATACAACTATAAACTTCATGAAACTTTTTATATAACAAACGTCCCACATGGCTGATAAAAAGTCAATCTGGATGCAACATTTTCAAATGTTGTAACCTAAACTGTAGGAATGGATAAAAGACAGTCATTGGCGGCTCATTTATTTATTTATTTTTAATATTATACAAGTAGTTAAGGTCTAGTACGAGATATAATAATTTGGTAGAGTGAATCTTCTAACAAAATCGCATTTTAATTTTATAAAAAGCGTGGGTCAATACCAATAGTTACAAATTCATTAGCTTATGAACGTTTTTGTTCTCCCACGGGCCACGGGTAGGATTAACGAATTGATCCAGGGCGTTAATAAACTAATAAAATAGCGCTATTCAGAAAGTTACGAGCAAGAAGCATGAGAAATGATTTAGAAAATGTAATATGATTCACGATGAGATGTCATGCACAACATGAACTCGGTTCACTTGAGTTATTATAGTGGTATATATATATATATATATGAGAGAGAAAATTTTTAAAATAAAAAATAAGAAAAATTGATTTTAACCGAGAAATTATAATTAAAAAAAATCAAAGAGTGAGATTAAAAACCAGAGTTTTTAAACCACTAACACACTTGTTTTAATTATTTAATTTTATAAAAACTATTTTATATGTATAGTTAATTATTTTTTTTAATTATAACAAATTATAGATTAAAAATATTTAATATATAAATCTTATTAATTTTATTTTATTTCACTTTATATATTTTATTTTGAATAGTTTACATATTATTATTTTAATTTTGGCAATTTACAAATGAATTTCATAAATTAATATATACATATATATATATATATATATATATATATATATATATATATATATAAATTATTTACCAAAATTATTTTGTAAATTAATTTTAATATATAAATTATTTTTACTCTAATTATATAAATCAATATAATTGCATCAATTAATATGTAAATTGTACAAATTACTTTAAATTATTTTAATATGTAAATTATTTTTATTCTAATTATATAAATTAATAAAAATTTAATTTTTAATTTTCTTAGAAAACTTACATGTTGATATTTTCATTTTAACTACAAAAAAATATTTAGTAAATAAGTTTTTTTAATACCAATTATATAAATAAAGAAAATTACATAGATTAATATACAAAATATTTATATAAATTATTTTATGTAATCTATAAAAATTATAAAAATTTATTTTTATATATAAATAATACAAATTTTTATTTTAATTATAAAAAGTAATAAATTTTTAATTTTTTAGATTATTTAAATTTCGTAATTTGTATAAAATACATAAAATAATTATTTTTATAAATAATCTATATATTGGTTTATTTAATTTTTTTAAAATTATAATAGAATAAGAGTTTTTTTTTATATATGATAGTTGATTAACTTATATTATAATAAAATTTTATAATAAAAATAAATAAATTTAAAATTAAATATTAAATATTTTATTTTAATTTATAAATTTTTATAATTTGAAAAAAAATTAATAACTCTTTACTAATAATGATACATGTAAAATAATATTTATAAAATTAACTAAACAAAGCTAGTGTCATAGTGGTTTATTACTTTCTCATTAAATATGATGGTTAATTGGCGGAAGAATCAAAATTGCTTTTTAAAAAAATAAGAGACCAAAATAGTGAATTTAAAATTATAGAGAGATCAAAATTATAATTTAACCAAAAATTTAAGAGAAACCTATAACAAAATTTAGTCATTTTTCAAGTACATTAAGCATATTTAAACTAAAAAAATTTGATTGTGTTTTTTCCTTTTTCAATGATCTAACTGTTCAAAACAGTTTTTAGCTTATTTTTGTAACCTATTTCAACTAACTTATTACTTATAAGCTGCTAACTTTTTTTTTTATCCTCATTAATTTATTTGAAATCCATTTTTACCTTTTTCTTTTTCTTTCCATTTTAGCTGGAGGAGAATTTGGTAAAATAATCAAATTTGACCGTTCTTTAATTATATAAATTTTAAAAATGTTGTCTTAATTTTTAAGATTATAAGCTATTTAATAAATTTATATATATATATATATATATATATATATATATATATATATATATATATATATATATATATATATATATATATATATATATATATATATAAAAGCTAGTTTATTAATTAATCTCACCAAACACTTTCATGTATTCACAGTTTGTTTATACATTCCAGATCCATTATTTCTGGTAACATATTCAGGTCCAAATTGTGAAACAGTACATAAGCGACAATTCTAAGCTTTGGGATTAATAATTCATGCCCAACCAAACATCTTATTAGTCATGTTGTGAAACACTAAAATAGATGTGGAAATATTTATTTATTAAGGAATATATACTTCAAATATAACACTATTTTCCAAGGAAACAAGAGAGGAATACAACACCTAGAAAGCATAATAATTTCCCAACCAATCTGTAGATACAACAGAAGGGCAAAAACAAAACTATATTTTATGCCCTCTCAAGTACACATGCAAATATTAAACTATATCAATTTCTTAACCATTTCTTAGCCACACAGACATACACAAATGCAAAATAAAAACTTATATACGCATTAAGATTCTACAACTTCTCGTTGATTGTCTTGCTCTCTCTTTCTCTTTAACTTCCATTCACTTTCTTACAATCTGTTCTGATTTCTCCTTGAGTTCCAGTCAAAGGGCTGATGTTACCCATGTTGATCATCGACTGAGCAAATGCTGCGAAGAAGGCTGATTGGTTGTTGGCAAAGTTGTTAACAATGGAGATTGTGGAAGAGCCATTCGTAGAGAAGAGTTCTTGATCTGTTTGAAGAAGACCTTGGTTGATGAGAAGATTGGTGAAATAGTTGTTGTCAAAAGTGTCAGGGGTTGAAGGATCAAGATTGTTCAATGTAGACCCATTTCCGTTTTGGGGACAATTTTGCTGCAGAGTGGCCAAATAGGTTGAGTTTAGGGTTGGATCAGGACTTCCTGTGCCGCTGAAGTTGAACAACCTTTGGGAGAAAAATTGACATTGGGAACGACCAAAAGTGTGTGCACCTAATGAAAAAGTGAAATTTGAGTCAACCATTTTGTAAAATTTGTGCATGGAAAGCATAAATTTTACATGCTGCAAGATTATTAATTTGACTAATCTTTATGTGATAAGTCATACTATTTTTTAGCCTTTTAAATTAAGATGTCTATTTTTTTTGTTCAAAAGTATTTTTTGTAGTCACTTTGTCAGAAATTGAGAGAATAAAAAATTATAAATTTTTATTTGAAAGAGACTAAAGAGAACTTTTTTTGAATTTGAAAGACTAAAGAAATATAAACTTTTATTTGGAAAACTGAATATCATATGAAGATTAATAAAGATCACATAATAGTAGATCATATAATAATTTTTTTTAGTGTAAAAAAAGATGTATTCTAGTTCAGTTAAAAAAAGAATAGAAGATGTATTGTAGTTACCAACCAGATAATGCAACAAGATCGGTTGTGTCTAGGCCAACCGCAGAGAATTTGGATGAGACATTGGCTAGGCTCTCAAATGGAGAAGGAAGGGAGCTATTGGCACCAGCTTGGTTTGCAGTTAGACCATCCCTTCTTCCGAGTAGTACGTTCCATGAAGGACCTCCTGACTGCAAATTTCTACACTTTATTAAAGAACCCTTACAGACACAAGTGTATGAGTAAAAACAAGAGAGACGACACAGAAGAAAGGTAATAAATGTCATAAATGATACTCCTTTATATGGAATGTTTGAGTAAATACAATATCCTATATTACTCTTTTTGTCTCATAAGAAGAAACATAAATATTTAAAAAATTATCATTTTAGTTTTTTAATATAACATTATTTTTTTTTTCATTTATATTTCTTATAATATTAGTGATAAGTAAAAAAAAATTAAAAACAATAATATTAATTTTATAAAATTACTATTACCTTTAATCTATTATTATTTTTTCTTACTCGGATTTAAAATAATCACAATTATAATGGAAGAGAGAGTATGTGTTAGGAAAGAAAAATCAAGTAATAGCTAGGTAGTTACCAAGGACACAGAAGATTCTGCTGCAAGTGCAAGAATATCAGCACAAGATACGACTCCAGGGCAAGAGCTTTCGAGGGAGCTCTTGATGTTATCAACAATATCAAAGCCCCGAACGGAATTGAAGTTAGGAACTGCATTTTTCTCACTTTGTGTGATGTTACCACCCTGGTCTAACAATATGGACGCATCACACCCCTAAAACAGAAACAATAACATTTATATTAATTATTAGTCCTCTAATACAAAAAAAGTTAGGAAAAATATATATACGCCAAAAATAAATTATTAGTCGTCTAATATATATAAATTATCAACCTTAATTATTCTTGAGAATAAAATAAATGGAGGTTTACATTGACAAAACAATCATGAAAGTGGAGGCGAATGAGGCTTGCACCAATTCGGGAATCAGATTGCAGAGCCTGCTGAACAGCATTGCTCACGATAGAAGACACATTGGGGCATGTGCTAGAATAGAAGGTTGCATTCAATTGAGCTTCTGAAGGGAAGAGAAAGGTTAGCACTAAGAAAATGGTGGTCGGAAGGGAATAAGTATTAGTAGAAAGCATGGTAGATTATTTTGATGTATCTTCTTTGTTGGTTGGCTGGGTTTTGTGATTGATATCTAGGTGATATATATGTATATATATATATAGAAAAGAAAGCGCGTTACGCATTATATTTAATTATTTTACTTTATATATGATTTTCTTTAAGATGAAGTTGCCATTGGTTATTATTTAGAAGTGCCAACTAGACTTAATTAGGTTAACATAATATCAAGTTTACAATATGTAGTGGGGTACACTAGGGAAACCTAGAGGAAAATTAAAACCACAATGATTGACACTTAACTAACGTCTAACACTAGTCATATACATAAATCAAAATGTTAGGTACCTACAAATCTGTATATTGCATGCCATCAGACAAGCAAAAGTTGATTTTTGTTTTTAAATCAATAAACAAGAAGTTTTTTTTTATCAGTTGATTAATTTCATCCCTTATTTATTAATAGTTATAAAATAGTCCTCTAAGTAATAGCTTTTTGTAGTAATATTATCGTTTTCAATCACTTATCATTTTCAATTTCAGAATATAATTTTTAATATTTTTTATTTGATTCAAGATATAAAATTTATTTCATTAAATTCACCTATATATGAAAAATATGAAAACTAACCCAAGGTGCGTTAAAGACTGGATCCAAGACAGCATACAAAAAGTATTTTCTATACAAAAAAAAAAAAAAAGACTAACACAAGGTACGTTAAAATACTGGACCCATGACAGCATACAAAATTGCGTGTAGCCTCCTATAACCCAAACAAAAGCTTTATTACTCCTACAAATTGTTTGCATACACCAGAAAAATAGTTTCAATGTGAATTGGACCCTAATTAATCCTTCCTGCCACCACGTTCTTTTAGCCTTTGTGCCCAGCAAAATAAGAAATAAACGCACATTGCCACTTTAGATATAAAAAATGTTAGAATTAATATCTTATGTGAGAGATATATGACTTATGTAGGGACTAATTAATAAATAAATAATAATTATGGACTAAATTGTAATTGGATTAAATAGGAGAAATTTCTAGAGGTAACTGCTACTTGATAGGAGTAGTGATTATAAAAGGGGGTTAATACCCACTAATGTGGAACAAGGTCTGTTGTCTCTAATCTATAGTCATCACAAACGTAGAGAGGCAAAAAGAATAGTCAATGGAGTGAAATTTTGTTTCTCTTATCTTCCAAGAAAATCAAAGTACACTCAAGAGAAGCCTCCCTATGGAGAAATGCACGCATGATTTGTTTATTTATTATTTGTGAGAATCATAGGTTTCAAGATCCTGTTGATTTTCTATAATTGATAATCTAGGAAACCCTTAATATTTTTTTACATGTGGTATCAGAGCTTGTGTTATGAAACTTCTGATTCTCCAATAATGATTTAATTTCTTCCAATTATGCATGAACCCTAATTATGAAATTTAGGGATTTTTTTCCACTGCAAGTATGAAATCTTATATTAAAAAAGATATCAATTAAATTGGCTTTCAAATCACAAGTATGAATGTATAAAATTATATTATTTTGATTGTGTTCAATGAAGAAAGACTTATGATGTTTGTACGTAATGGACACTTTGGGTTGTATATATTAAATTTGGAGAAAGATTTTAGATTTATTGTTTTGTGCTATCTAATTTGATTTGATGATAATGGCTAGTGTTCGTTTTTCCTTTAACATGTATTCGTGAATGTGGAAAAAGCCATTAACGTGACTGCCAATTTTTATTTCCATTAACGTGGTTGTATATATTAATGTTGAAAGCGTCCACTGACATGTACGTTCCTTGCAGGGGTGAAGGAATTTTTGAAATTGCTATTTGCAACCCACTTGCTAATTTTTCCCTCGAAAATTATTATTAAACATGATTAAAGGATTGAAAGTCTATACTCTGCAATTAAATTAACGTGAATGCTTTAAAATTATCGGTAAAAGTAAATATGTATGTGCTATACATTTACTTCAATGCGATTGAATTTCTATTATTTTATTGGTTAAAATGTGAATGTATGGTATTTATTTGGCTTGAAATGAAATTAATAAAATGACTATGAATTGTTAGTAACAATAAGTATGTGCAGACCATATATTTGATTGGAATTAAGTGTATGATAGATTTGTTAGTCATCAAAGTGGCCAAGTCTATAAGGTTATTTAATTCCAAATTAATGATTATTTCAATTACTCATAAAATAATGAATGCTAAATTATATGATTATTGGTTTATGGGTAATTGAAATTTATTGTTATAAGGCATTTATGGATCGCCCAAAGGTAATTGATTAGTAGTTCTTATAATTAATGAATATAATTGTAGGCGATTTGTGTGTATCATTAGTTTTATTTATATACCCAAAGGAAATACATACTACTAATTGGTGCATATTTAATTGCCAAATAATGTTAAGAATTTTATTAGCATCATCATGTTTGTATGTTGTGTGTTGGTGTATCACCCAAATGAGAACATCAATATACATTGATTGTTATCTAAATAAATTATATGTATGTGTTTTATGTCCTAAAATGCTTATGTGAAGTTTTATTATGCAGTACTTGCTCCTAACTCATTGAATTCTCATGTATCATCTGTGCCAATTTTTAATGGGCTTAACTTCTCTAACTGGAATGAGCAAGTCCAATTTCATTTTGGTGTTTTGGATCTTGATCTTGCTATATTGGAAGAGAAGCCTGCTACTAAGAATGACTGTTGCAGACAGTATTAAGACAGCTCTCCCTAAGACCAAAATGCTAAAGAGTTTATGGGGTTAGTGGGAGAGCGCTCTTAAACAGCTGATAAGTCTCTTGCTGGGGCATTAATGAGTATACTGACCAGCATGAAGTTTGATGGTTCGTGTACTATGCATGAACATGTCATTGAGATGACAAACATTGCAGCAAGACTTAAGACCTTGGGAATGGTTGTGAATGAGAACTTTCTTATTCAATTTATTCTAAACTTATTACCGTTTGAGTATGGCCTATTCCAAATGAGCCATAATACCATTAAAGATAAATGGAATGTGCATGAATTGCACAATATGTTAGTTCAGGAAGAAATGAGGCTTAAGAATCAAGGAAGTCACTCAGTCCATTATGTAAGCCACCAAGGGAATCAAGGAGCTAGAAAAAGATTTGAGAAGAAGCATGATAAAGGCAAAGGGCTATTAAAGATCAATGACGGTCTTGTGCAAATCCAGAAGAAGGCATCAACGAGCAATAATTGTCATTTTTGTGGAAAATATGGACACTTCCAGAAGGATTGCCCAAAGCGTAAGTCTTGGTTCGAAAAGAAAGGTGAGCTTAATGTTCTTGTATGTTTTGAATCAAACTTAACTGAAGTTTCCCATAATACATAGTGGTTTGATTCTGGATGTATGACTCATGTTTCTAACACTATGCAGGGATTCCTTACAATCCAAACCATAAGCCCAAATGAGAAGTTCATCTTCATGGGAATAGAGTGGAAGCTCTAGCGGAAGTAGTCGGGACTTATCATTTAAAACTCGACACTAGACATCATTTAGATTTACTGGAAACTCTTTATGTACCTAGTTTATCTAGGAATTTAGTTTCATTATCTAAACTTGATATTACTGGATACTCTTTTAATTTTGGTAATTGATGTTTTAGTTTATTTAAGCATAATCATCTCATTGGTACTGGTGTTCTTTGTGATGATTTATATAAATTGAAATTAGATGGTCTATATGTTGAAACTGTTTTAACTTGACATCATAATGTTGGCACTAAACGTAGTTTAGTGAATGAACGATCTGCTTTCTTGTGGCATAAACATTTAGGTCATATTTCTAGAGAAAGGATGGAAAGATTATTAAAGAATGAAATTCTTCCTGATCTAGATTTTACGGATCTAAATATTTGTGTGGATTGTATCAAGGGAGAACAAACAAAACATACAAAGAAAGAAGTTACAAGAAGCACTCAACTTCTTGAAATTATGCATACTAATATTTATGGACCTTTTGATGTTAGTTCTTTCAGAAAGGAAAGATACTTTATCACCTTTATTGATGACTATTCACGTTACGGTTATGTCTACTTATTGCATGAGAAATCTCAGTCAGTGGATGCCTTAGAAATTTACTTGAATGAAGTAGAAAGGCAATTAGACAAAAAGGTGAAAATTATTAGATCTGATAGAGGTGGTGAGTGTTACGAAAGATACGATGAAACCGGGCAACACCTAGGTCCATTTGCTAAGCTTATTCAGAAACGTGACATTTGTGCGCAATATACAATGCCTGGTACACCACAACAAAATGGTGTATCAGAAAGGCGTAATAAAACTTTAATGGATATCGTTAGGAGTATGTTAATCAATTCAACTTTACCGATATCTTTGTGGATGTATGCCTTGAAAACTGTCATGTATTTGTTGAATAAGGTTCCTAGTAAGGTAGTTCCTAAGACACCTTTTGAACTGTGGACGAATAAGACACCTAGTATAAGGCACCTGCATGTTTGGGGTTGCCAGGCAGAAATAAGGATTTATAATCCGCAAGAAAGAAAATTAGATACAAGAACAATTAGTGGATATTTCATTGGTTATCCAGAAAAGTCAAAGGGGTATAAGTTTTATTGTCCTAATCATAGTATGAGAATTGTCGAAACTGGAAATGCAAGGTTCATTGAAAATGGTGAAATTAGCGGGAGTATAATTCCACGAGAAGTGGAAATTAAAGAAGTTAGAGTGCAAATCCCTTTAGCTTGTGCCTCTAGTAGTAAGGTGATTGCTCCTTTAGTTATTGTTACAAACAATAATGAAGAAGCACAACAAAATAATGAGCCCATGATACATAATGAACTTATTGTGTAAGAATCACAAGAAGTAACATTGAGGAGGTCTCAAAGAGAAAGGAGACCAACTATTTTGAATGACTATGTGGTATACCTACATGAAACAAAAATAGACTTAAGCATTAATGATAATGATCCAGTTTCATTTTCACAATCTGTAAGCTGTGATAATTCCAAGAAATAGTTAAATGCCATGAAGGAATAGATAAATTCCATGGAACATAATGGTGTTTGGGACCTTGTAGAATTACTAAAGGATTGTAAGAGAGTTGGTTGTAAGTGGGTCTTCAAGACTAAACGTGACTCTTATGGTAACCTTGAACATTACAAGGCTAGACTTGTTGCTAAGAGATTTACTTAGAAAGATGGTGTTGATTATATAAAGACATTTTCACCGGTCTCACGAAAGGATTCTTTCAGGATTATCATGACATTAGTAGCCCATTATGACTTGGAGCTACATCAGATGGATGTGAAAACTGTCTTTCTTAATGGAGATTTAAAGGAGAATGTTTATTTGGACCAACCAATGGGGTTCTTAGTTGAAGGAAAGGAACACATGGTGTGCAAATTAAAGAAATCAATATATGGTCTTAAGCAAGCTTCCCACCAACGGTATTTGAAGTTTAATGATACCATTGTTTCCTTTGGATTTAAAGAAAATACTGTTGACCAGTGTATATATCTGAAGGTTAGTGGGAGTAAGGTTATTTTTCTAA
Source organism: Glycine max (assembly GCF_000004515.6). Classification (NCBI taxonomy): domain Eukaryota; kingdom Viridiplantae; phylum Streptophyta; class Magnoliopsida; order Fabales; family Fabaceae; genus Glycine; species Glycine max. Next base: position 28,881,400 of record NC_016089.4, read on the forward strand.
TCCTATATGTTGATGATATATTGCTTGCAACTAATGATCTTGGTCTTCTTCATGAGACTAAGAAGTTTCGTTCTAGTAACTTTGAAATGAAGGATATGGGTGAGGCAAACTATGTGATAGGGATAGAAATATTTCAAAATAGATCACAAGGATTGTTAGACTTGTCTCAGAAAACATATATCAATAAAGTACTGGAGAGATTTAGGATGGAAAAATGCTCAGCATCACTCGTTCCAATTCAGAAAGGAGACAAATTTAGTCTCGCACAATGTCCTAGAAATGATCTGGAACAAAAGCAAATGGAAGTAATTTCGTATGCATCAGTTGTTGGGAGTATTATGTATGCTCAGATTTGTACTTGACCAGACATAAGCTTTGCAGCTGAAATGTTAGGAAGATATCAAAGTAATCCAGGAATGGAACATTGGAAAGCTGCAAAGAAAGTTCTAAGATACTTACAGGGAACAAAAGATCACACGCTTACATATATGAGGTTTGATCACCTTGAGGTGATTGGATATTCAGACTCAGACTTTACTAGATTTGTGGATACAAGAAAATCCACTCTTGGCTTTGTATTTCTCTTAGCCGGAGGAGCAGTATCGTGGAAGAGTGCAAAACAATCAGTTGTTGTTGCATCTATCATGGAAGCTGAATTTGTTGCATGTTTTGAGGTTACAATTTAGGCTAATTGGCTGCAGAACTTTATTTCTGGGCTTGGAATTGTTGATAGTATTGCTAGGCTGCTGAAAATGTATTTTGATAACTTCCCAACAATATTTTTTCTCTAAGAACGATAAGTACTCTAAGGGTGCTAAACATATGGAATTGAAGTACTTTGCAGTGAAAGAAGTTCAGAAACAGAGTGTCAATAGAACATATTAGCACAAATCTTATGATAGTTGACCCTTTGATAAAGGGATTACCGCCCAAGACATTTATAAAACATGTTAAAAATACGGGCATTATTGTTATTGATGATCATTAAGTGTAATTTACCTTATGTATTTTTACTGACACTCTGAGCTCATTTATGATATGTTTCTGATTACCTGTTTTATATGTTTGCATGCATGTTTGTGTTAGAGTAATGTTAACAGGTTTGTCTTGAATAAATACATTATGTTGGACCAATTATGTACTCCTAACTAATGGTCATATTAAGGAGAAGACTAATTTGTTGTACATGGAAGGGACTATGTTGATTAGGTGATGTACAACCGCCATGACTCAAATTGGTTCTTATTCTTAATCTTGAAATTATGATGTATCCAATGTATAGAATAGTTTAGTCATTTTTTAATGTGCATTATGTTAGTTTAATCTATTTATTTATTTAGTTCATAATGTTTATTAATGTCACATGAGTCAAGTGCGAGAATGTTAGAATTAATGTCTTATGGGACTAACAAATAAATAATTAATAATTAAGGACTAAATTATAATAAGGTTAAATAGGAGAAGTTTCTAGAGGTGACTGCTACTTAATGGAAGTAGTGGTTATAAAAAGGGATTAATACCCACTAACTTGGAACAATGTCCCCTTCTTAATAGAAAAGTGCTCTCTCTAATCTATAACCATCACAAACATAAATAGACAAAAAGAATAGTTAAGGGAATAAAATATTTATTAACATAAGGGATAATGATTTATATTTTTTTAACCAAATAGTTCAAAACTCAAATTTTAAAACATTAGATATAAAACAATTCACGTTAAGAAATCTGCAATCATTTTTTATATGCTCGAAGTCCCTAAAAAAATTAAGTAAAGCTTCTAACGGTGAATTGGTGTGAATACTATATGGTCGAAAAAAAAATTTGCAATCATATGTTCACCGACACGACATTTTCTTTGTTTGGTGAATTCTATTATATATCTTATTGGCCCCTTTTTTAGTATATCTTCAGCTGTCCAACAAATAATAGTATTCATCATTTAGCATAACAGTTTAGAAAACGTCTTGTTCTTTTGCTGAACACAATTTCTCTATAGAGACAAGAAAGATTCTTTGGACCTAGATAAAGTAAACAAAATTACAAAAGGGCCAAGTCCTTGTTGCATTTATTTATTTCTTTCCTTACAGATATATTACACAAAAGTCTTAGTAAAAGGACAAGATTTTGAAGTATGCTACTTACGGTCACTAACTTGTATAATCGTTATAGCTTGCAAGAAAATTCAGCTCTCCGCAATCAAGGGAGAGCATAGAATTTACTTACGCGGTCATCTTTCATTAGAGGTGTATATGAATGGTTTTTTCCTTGAAGTACACCGCTTCTCTCTAGATAATATCGGATATATACTACTTTAGGAAAAATTTCTCAAAGTACACCTGTTTCGTCTTTGGAAATCGGGTTTGGCTAACCCAACTTTTGATTTTCAGCTTTTTTTTTCTTTCTTTTATTTATTTATTATTTATTATAAATTAAAATTTAATTAAAGTTAAATATTATATTATATAAAACTATTTTTAATAGATTTTAAAATTATTTATTTAATAAATTAATTTTAGAAAAATTATTTTATAATTTTTTAAAGAGAAATATAAATATGAAGAAAAATATAAAAATTGGATAAAATTATAGTATAAATTTGTATTTATGTTATATGTAATTTTGTAGTTAAATTTATGTTTTGTTGATTTTTTTATTATGTTCTTAAAATTAAAAAAACAATAAAATTAGTTAGTAATATTAACATAAATTAAAGAAAATATCGTGAAAAAAATAATTGATACATTTGTCTTACAAAGTAGACAAAATTTCAAATTATAGTAACTAAGATGATAGTCGACAATAATGCAACATATTAAAAATTACAATTACAACACAAATATGACAAAACTAATGATGATCTGGAATATGTTGTACAGGGTACATGTCTTCTTCTATTTGGATTACTGGTTTGCTAAAAATAGCCAAAATTTCTATTGTGTAGAATCGTTTCCAATAGTTGGATTGTGCTAATACCTTTAGCACGTCTTCGTCATTTTTCAATTATGTTATCTCATATTCAATTAATTTTTTTGAATACTTAGCATGACCTGGTTGTCGAAAGAATAATTGTCTAACCAATTGTGATTCATGAATTCCATTAGGGGGATCTCCTATATGTGCAACTTGCTTGATTAAATCCTTGAGTTTGTCCATGCTACATGTTGGATCAAGTGGCCTCAGAATAATTAAGAAGGGGGAGTTGAATTAATTATTAATGTGTCTTGACTAATTAAAAATTTAACCTTCTTAATGTTACTAGATTCAATTAGGCTTTTACTACAAAGTTAAAAAAGTAAAGAACAGAAATAGAAACTTAACCAAAATTAAAAGCGGTAATTAGAAGTATACAACGTAAACTAAAGAGTGTAGGGAAGAAGAAGACAAACACAAGATTTATACTGGTTCGGCCACAAACTGTGCCTACATCCAGTCCCCAAGCAACCTACGGTTCTTGAGATTTCTTTCAACCTTGTAAAATCCTTTACAAGCCAAAGATCCACAAGGGATGTACTCTCTCTTGTTCTCTTTGAAAAACCAAGTGGATGTACCTCCCACTTGAACTGATCCACAAGAGATGTACCTTCTCTTGTTCTCAGTATAACAACCCCCAAGTAGATGTACCCTCTACTTGTATCACAAAGGATGTACCCTCCAATGTGTTGGGACAAAGAATTCTCAGGCGATTAGTCCTTTGAATCTTTGTAAGGGGAAATAAAAGATATCTCAGACCGTTAGTCCTTTGAAATCTTTTGTTTAAGGGGAAGGGAAGAATCAAAAGAATTCTCAGGCGGTTAGTCCTTTGAATCTTTTGGAAGAGAGAAGAGAGACACAAAAGAATTCAGGCGGTTAGTCCTTCTGTTCTTTTGGCAAAGGGAGAAGAGAATGAAAAAGATGAATAGCACAAGTTTTTGAACAATGAACTTTTCTTGGAAGAGAAAGTGTTGAACAAAAACTTTTAGAAAGATGAAGAGAAATGAATTAGAAAGTTCTGTAGAAAGTGTTGAAAGATTGTTGAAAGATGATATGAAATTCATGCCATGGTCACATATTTATAATCTCTTGATGACTCAAGTTAAAGTTTGTGGCTCTTGATAATTTCTTTAAAACTAGTCACCCTTTAAAAATTGTGACTCTTTTGAAAACTAGTCACTTAAAATGTTGTGACTTTTAAAAAAACCTTCAGAAGCAAGTCAGTTGAAGAATTGTGACTTTTGGAAATTTATTTTTCGAAATCAATCACTGGTAATCGATTACCATCAAGGTGTAATCGATTACACATCAACAGATGTGACTCTTCATGTTTAAATTTGAAAATTAAAACGTTTAGAAACACTTGTAATCAATTACAAGTATTGTGTAATCGATTACACAAGTTTAAAATGATTTGAAAATGTTTAAACACAAGTTGTGACTCTTGAAATTTGAAATCTAACATTTTAAAACACGGGTAATCGATTACAGCTTTGTAAATAAGTTTTGAAAACAATGCTGGCTACTGGTAATCGATTGCTACCTTCTAGTAATCGATTATCAGAGAGTAAAACTCTTTGGTAATGATTTTGTGAAATGGAGGTTCTGGTTCGTGAATTCTGAAATTTGAATTTATAAGCACCAGGGACGCGTTGTAATCGATTACAACATTTGGTAATCAATTACACTCTTCCTGATTAGCTGTAATCGATTACAATATTGTAGTAATCGATTACTAGAGAGCTTCTTAGGAAAACTAAGTGCTGAATGAATTCTTAGAGTGAAAGGATTTGAAAAGGGGTCAAAATATTTTATATCTAAAAACTCTTATATGAAAATAAATATATATAACATAATAGATTTTTGAAAAAGCATTATGAATATCTTTTAAGCAAGTAATTCACATATCATACAAAAAATCATGCAAGAATCATATGTACTATCAACTATTTGTTTTAATAATAAACTTCATGCTTTGAGAAACAAAATAACTCAATCAAACACATAAACATAAAATCACAATAGCAATTAACCAAGGCAAACAGATAAAATTTTGTTAGTCATCATATAAACAAGTTAATTGAAAGGAATGTTTCAACCAACTTAATTTAAAAGAGAATGGTTTTGATGTTACCTTTTTCATGATTTAAGTGCTTAGATCTTCAAAGATGGAAGTCAAACTTTTGCTTTTTGCTTAATCTTCTTGAGTGATGTTCTCATCGCTTTCATAGTCCTTGGATAGAAGGTTGATCTCCTTCTCTGAACCATCGGATGAGTCATTGTCATCTCAAGCAATATACGCCTTCTTGGATCTTCTTTCTTTATAGCTTTTCTTCTCATTCTTCTCGGGCCATGATGCATTTGAGGGGCAGTTTGCCTTTATGTGACCGGGTTGATTACACTTATAGCATTTAAGTGTAGGAGAAACTTCTTGGGATCTCTTCCCATTCTTGAAGTTATGGCTTCTCTCCATTCTTCTATTTTTGACAAATTTATGAAACTTCTTCACAAAGAGTGAGAAGTCCTCTTCATCATCAGATTCTTCTTCTTCTTCTTGCATTGAGGAGGAGGCTTTGAGTGCTATGCTTATTTTCCTTTTGTCGGTCTCTTCATTTTGATTGAGACGTTGGAGTTCCATTTCATGTTCTTGCAATTTGCCAAACAAGGTGGCAAGAGACATAGAGGAAAGATCTTTACTTTCAGAAATGGCAGTTACCTTGGGCTACCATTCCCTACTTAAGCATCTTAAAACTTTATTAATTAAATCTTCATTAGGGAAGATTTTTCCTTAGGAGGCAAGATGATTGACTATGTGTGTGAATATTTTCTGCATACTTTGGATGTTCTCATTAGGGTTCATCCTAAATAATTCATATTCATGTGTAAGGGTATTGACTCTAGATCTTTTCACATCAGTGGTGCCTTCATGTGTAAGTTGGAGAGTATCCCACATCTCCTTTGCATTTGAACAGTTTGACACTCTAAAATATTCATCTATTCCTAGGGCAGAAGTGATGATGTTTTTGGCTTTAAGATTATATTGGATTCTTCTTCTATCCTCTTCAGTCCACTTATCTCTAGGTTTTCGTGTTGTTGTCTAGTGCTTGCATCTACTATGGTGGGTATGTAAGGTCCTATTTCTATTGCTTCCCAAATGTTTAAATCTATGACTTCAATAAAGATTTGCATTTGGGTTTTCCAATAGTGGTAACCCTCACCATTAAAGATAGCTGGCCTATGGATGGAGTTTCCTTTTGGAAACAGAGAATTTGAGGAGGCCATGAATCTTGAAGTTGTGAAACTTTTCTCAAGATACCTGCTCTGATACCACTTGTTGGATCAAGTGGCCTCAGAATAATTAAGAAGGGGGGGGGGGGGGGGGGTTGAATTAATTATTAATGTGTCTTGACTAATTAAAAATTTAACCTTCTTAATGTTACTAGATTCAATTAGGCTTTTACTACAAAGTTAAGAAAGTAAAGAACAAAAATAGAAACTTAACCAAAATTAAAAGTGGCAATTAGAAGTACACAACGGAAATTAAAGAGTGTAGGGAAGAAGAAGACAAACACAAGATTTATACTGGTTCGGCCACAAACCGTGCCTACATCCAGTCCCCAAGCAACCTGCGGTTCTTGAGATTTCTTTCAACCTTGTAAAATCCTTTACAAGCCAAAGATCCACAAGGGATGTACCTTCCCTTGTTCTCTTTGAAAAACCAAGTGGATGTACCCTCCAGTTGAACTGATCCACAAGAGATGTACCTTCTCTTGTTCTCAGTATAACAACCCCCAAGTAGATGTACCCTCTACTTGTACCATAAAGGATGTACCCTCCAATGTGTTGGGACAAAGAATTCTTAGGCAGTTAGTCCTTTGAATCTTTGTAAGGGGAAACAAAAGATATCTCAGGCGGTTAGTCCTTTGAAATCTTTTATTTAAGGGGAAGGGAAGAATCAAAAGAATTCTCAGGCGGTTAGTCCTTTGAATCTTTTGGAAGAGAGAAGAGAGACACAAGAGAATTCAGGCGATTAGTCCTTCTGTTCTTTTGGCAAAGGGAGAAGAGAATGAAAAAGATGAATAGCACAAGTTTTTGAACAATGAACTTTTCTTGGAAGAGAAAGTGTTGAATGAAAAATTTTAGAAAGATGAAAAAAAATGAATTAGAAAGTTCTGTAGAAAGTGTTGAAAGATTGTTGAATGAAATTCTGATACTGAGGACAGATGTCGTACAGGATGTCACGACATCCCGCTTCAGAACATGCAGATTATATATGACAGTATGAACAGATTAAACAAGTAAATAACACAAGAGAATTGTTAACCCAGTTCGGTGCAACGTCACCTACATTTGGGGGCTACCAAGCCAGGGAGGAAATCCACTAGAATAGTATTAGTTCGAAGATCTAACAGCCACTGTATACAACCTTCTTACCTAATCACTACCCATGCAACTTCTACCTAAGAGCCACTCTTAGATATGAGAACCCCTCTCACTCCCTCTCAATCACTCACCCGTGTTTACAAACAAATCAAAGACACACCAGAGATTGCTCTCTGAACAATAGAGATCAACTCTACACACTCAGGTCCAACACTTGATGTTAGGGTAACATCAAGGTGGCTCACAAAACACTCAAGTCCCAAAACTCACAAAATAACTCTTCAATCTCGGACTTGATAGAAAACTCGTGCAGCCTTCATGTTTATATAGCAGTGTGCGTATCTGGGCTGCAACAACTTGCGCTGGATAAGATCTATCATTCTCCTGAAAAATCTGCACTTAAAGATCTAAAAGATAAAGTTTGATCTTTTAGTTTTTATCTTTAATCTTTAATCCCTGAACGAACTATTCAAGTTTGTAATTCGAACTTTAATTATCTTTTAATTCGTTCCTAAAGATAGATCGCCTAATCTGTTGCTGACTGCACATTAATCTGTTAAAGGTATAACAAATTTATGTGTCCAGTATTTTCGGGCAGGATGTCCTGGACATTGTATCCGACATCGTGGATCCTGCAGCTTCAATTCTTCATTTGACATTTTATCTTGCCTTGTGCATTGTGCAGCCCGATCTGATTCCTTGACATAATGTTAGACATCATGTGCAGCAACTCCAGCTTTCCTTCATTGTCTAAGTGCTTATGTTTTAACAAAATTTTAGCCAATCTTTTAAAACTCAGTAAAGCTAAGCACTAACATTGAAGGATGATATGAAATTCATGCCATGGTCACATATTTATAATCTCTTGATGACTCAAGTTAAAGTTTGTGACTCTTGGTAATTTCTTTAAAACTAGTCACCCTTTAAAAATTATGACTCTTTTGAAAACTAGTCACTTAAAAAGTTGTGACTTTTAAAAAAACCTTCAGAAACAAGTCACTTGAAGAATTGTGACTTTTGGAAATTTATTTTTCGAAATCAGTCACTGGTAATTGATTACCATCAAGGTGTAATCGATTACACATCAATAGATGTGACTCTTCATGTTTAAATTTGAAAATTAAAACGTTTGCAAACACTGGTAATCGATTACAAGTATTGTGTAATCAATTACACAAGTTTAAAATGATTTGAAAATGTTTAAACACAAGTTGTGACTCTTGAAATTTGAAATCTAACATTTTAAAACACTGGTAATCGATTACAGCTTTGTAAATCAGTTTTGAAAACAATGCTGGCTACTGGTAATCGATTACTACCTTCTGGTAATCGTTACCAGAGAGTAAAACTCTTTGGTAATGATTTTGTGAAATCTTCTTGTGTTACTCAATGTTTTGAAAAACTTTTCTTAGTACTTATCTTGATTAATTCTTCTCTTGATTCTTGAATCTTGATCTTGATTATTCTTGAATCTTGATTCTTGAAACTTGATTCTTGAATCTTCAGAATTTGCTTATCTCTTGATTCTCTGGCATCATCAAAATAACCTTGGAAGGCATTGCTTCCACACTACATCCCGAAGGAATGCCAAATCTTATTGGATTAGTTCCAGTAAAAGAGTAACCCTAAAACTCACCTTGTCGTGGTATTTTCCAGTTCCCGTTGTAATACATAAGTGCATCATGAGTAGGAGTAATAGTTGATTGAAGCAGGTTGAGTATAGCATCCGGTGGTCTAATAATGGTACATAATAATTCTATAGGGCCAACACACGAGTATTGCTCATTACACATTAATATTGTGTAAACATCATCATCATTTTTTAATTGTAGAGATTTAAAAAAATATTGCTGACCTGCATCTACGAATGGTTGTTGGTAGTAGACTTCATCCACTAATTGATCGTTGGTTAGTTGAAGGGTGTTGTGCATTCTACGCTTGAGTGTATCAAAAGAACAATCGTTAGGAACTCGCATTGGTGTTGGAGTGGGACTTTGAAAATAAATACCAGTTTGGTTGTGAGTGATTGATCCATTTGGAAAAATGAAGGCTAATCTGGAGTTAGCAATGGTCTGACTGCTTGTTTCTCCCAAAAATGACATACTAATAAGATTGAATTTGGTTAATAAGAGTATGTTGTGTGAGATTGTGGGTTTGTATTGTGTGTGTGTTGTGTTATTTATAGTTGTATGAGTATCTTGCCACGTTGATGTGTATTGGAATCCATAGTTTCTTTTTCCCTAGTAACTGATGTACCTGACGTCCATTATAATTTCAGAGTGAAAAAAGAGATTATGAGTTGTCCATCTCATGTCAGTTTTGCAAACATCTCTAAAAATTAAATGTGTCAACTGCAAAACTGAGATGAAATGGACAACTCTGTATTATGTGTGTGTTGTGTTATGTATAGTTGTACGAGTATATTGCCACGTTGATGTGTATTGGAATCCAATGTTTCTTTTTCCCTAGTAACTGATGTACCAGATGTCCATTATAATTTCAGAGTGAAAAAAGAGATTATGAGTTGTCCATCTCATGTCAGTTTTGCAAACGTCTCTAAAAATTAAATGTGTCACCTGCAAAACTAACATGAAATGGGCAACTCATAATGCGGAGTGTTGTCGATTTGGACTGTGATTTTTCCCATGTAATTAAAGCACCAGACTTCCATGATGATTTTCAGAGTGAACAAAGAAATTATGAGCTGTCCATTTCATGTCAGTTTAGTCGACGAGACATTTAATTTAGAAATAATGTAGTGTAAATTGCAAAGTATTGTGAATTTTGACAGTTATGTTAGCATGTCAACTACTGCAATAAAAGTGGGTAAACTGAAAATTGCTAATTTAAATTTAAAGGAAAAATTATTTCAATAAGTAAAGTGATAACTGAGGACGGACATGAGACATTACATGAAAATCTCAAAAAAGAAATAACTTAGACATGAATGATCCGTAGATTACAAATTCCATTTGAATATTGTTTCGTGGGATGGAGACAAATTACTTCCTTCGGGCCTGGAAGAGGAGTCAGTATCACTATCATGGCTTTTGAGCCAACAAGTCTCATTTTCATCTGATAAGTCCTCAAGATTAGAGGTTGAGCCATGTTGGTTGCTTGGTGGGTTATTATTGTGACAGATTATGGCAAATAACTCCACAAAAGGTAGTGATGGGTTGTTGTAAAAAATGTTGAACATTTGCCGAACATGAGCATCATCTCGCAGAATAAAAGATGTGTACATATAACGTTGTCCTAACTCAAATATAGGGCACTGAAAGTGGAGATGTTGGATATGTTGTGGTGGGTCAATGTTAAGTTTTTGGTGAACAAGTTCAAGCAATTGTGTAAAGGTTATGACCTTGTTGACCATGAAAGTTTTTGTGTTGTTACTAACGAAGGTGGTGCCCTAATTAGTATTGCAAATTTGGCTGTCGTAGTAAACACAAACATATGCAGTTAGGTGACACATTGTGGTAAGGATTGAGATGAAAATTTGAAATTGTTACGAATGTCTTTAGCTGTAGTGGTATTTATAGAATTTGGGTATAGTTGGGTGAGTCACTAGTTAACTGTGCATTTAGATGAACGGGTACATGAACACTTAAGCATATTTACAATGGCCCATAATGTGCAAATTGCAGAGTGAAAAAATCAATTGAGTAAAAAAACAAACTGAGCTGTCCATGTCATGTTAGTTTTACTGATGCGACATTTATTTTTTTAGAGACGTGTGCAAATTGTCGACTATTGTCAATTTCGATTGTGATTTATCCCTTGTAATTGATTTGTGCAAATTGCAGAGTGTGTTATGAATGCTTTTTTTATTTGTGCAAATTGCAAATTACCATGGAAAATGTGTCTAAATCATAGTTTTTTTTATTTATTTTGTACTTCTATTTTGAGGTGTTATTCCATGGAACTGGTACACGATATAATTTTTTTTAGATTCTTTGATGTTCAAAACATAGAAAAAGCAAGTGATAAATATTAGTAATGTTTTGGACATAATTTGAAAAAAATGCAGAACATGGGTACTTAAGCATAGTTGCAAGGGTCCAAATCATAGTTTTTTTTGATTTTGTGCTTCTATTTTGAGATGTTATTCCATGGAACTGGTGCACGATATAATTGTTTTTGAATTCTTTGACGTTCAAACCATAGAAAAAGAGAGTCACAAATATCAGTAAAGTGTTGGATATAATTTGAAAAAAATGCAGAACATGGGTACTTAAGCATAGTTGCAAGGGTCCAAATCATAGTCTTTTTGATTTTGTGCTTCTATTTTCAGGTGTTATTCCATGGAACTGGTGCATGATATAATTGTTTTTGGATACTTTGACGTTAAAACCATAGAAAAAGGGAGTCACAAATATCAGTAAAGTGTTGGACATAATTTGAAAAAAATGCAGAACATGGGTACTTAAGCATAGTTGCAAGGGTCCAAATCATAGTTTTTTGATTGCGCTTCTATTTTAAGGTGTTATTCCATGGAACTGGTGCACGATATATTTTTTTTACATTCTTTGACGTTCAAACCATAGAAAAAGCGAGTCATAAATATCAGTAAAGTGTTGGACATAATTTGAAAAAAATGCAGAACATTGGTACTTAAGCATAGTTGCAAGGATCCAAATCATATTTGATGATGCCGTTACAGGGGTACTTAAACATATTTGATGCCATTATCTCAACATTTTATACTTCAATGACCAAGACGATGACCAGTCCCACAAGGTGGTGGATGCCGATTACATCGCGAATTTCTTCTTTCCAGTATGACTGGTTCTCCCACATCATGATGATGTTGTTGTTCTATGTTAGTATTTTCAATGTTGGTTGTTGCAGCTGACGAACTTTGACCTTGTTCTCCAAACGAATGTGGTGCATCGAATTGTTGTAAAGTAGCTAAATATGATGCTGCTGAATTTGGTGTATTGAAATCAACGCCAAATAAATCAGTCAACCATTCATGGGTGGTTGCGGTGATTGACTCGCCAGTGTGGCCAAAAGTTTGATGAACAGGTGAAGGAGTAGAATACATTGACTGAGGATGTGGAATTTGAAAATCTATTTGTTCAACACCTGGCCCTACAACATTATGGGTAATTGTTGTGCGTGGATCATGTAGTTGTTGTGCAACAGACAAGAACAAAGTAGTGTTTTTCCTATACCATTCCATGTACGCTGGTGTATGTATCACTATTCCTTCAACCCATTGCCCAGCTAAAACATCACTGTATTTGTTTTTCCAGATATTAATCCACTCCGTATGGTATTCCATCTAATCAATGTAATGATTGCCTCGCATGTCAATTTGGTGAAGTAGATCAAGATTCATGGGATCAACAGGGATATCTTGTTGTAGTCCAAACTGTAGCTTCACCCGATTTGTTTGATGCCATTCAACAATCAAGAAACAAATAATTGCAGTACATGCAGACCAAATCTCCATGTCTCTATATGCACGTCTGGGTAGGTGTTCTTCAAATCCTCTATATGGGACACAAGAAAACTGAAATATATGCCAACAAGGCAACATGTTAGTATGCATGTACATATTTAAGGTGCAGATCATGATAGTATTATACCTCATGGCTCTTCATATGATCTATACGAGACCTATATCCGACCAAGTCACCATGAGGTGTGGCCTTATATTCTAATCTACCACCACTCCATCTGAAATGTAAAACATACAAAATCAATATTCATTGTAATGTTATAATACATGTCATTGAAATAAAAAATTTACATTTCGCTATATGTAAATAACCTTTTAGCCAGTGGAAAAGTTGTTTCGGGTCGTGGGACTCTTTGTGCAATAAAAGGCATGCGGTACCAAGCCCATGACTGCAATAGTATGGCACAACCACCCATAACTTTACCAACCTCTGATGATGCTCGACATAGTTCTCTATACAGGTTTGCTAAACAAGCCGAACCCCAAATATATTTTTTTGTGTTGTTCAAATCACGTAATAGGTTCAAATACATTAAATGAACTCTATTTCCAGATTTATCAGGAATTAAAGCACCGCCAATCATGTACATTATGTAAGCTCTACACCTGCATTATAGTTGATGCATTGTTGGTTCTTCATGCAATGGTGCGCGCAACATGCTTAGCAACCATGTCAGCTTCAGTGCAGCTCCTTTACGTGCATTTTCGGGAGGGACTTCCCCTAGTAACTCGTGGCATAACTCATCCCAATGTAAGAAGCTAGGTCCAGTCACAACACGACTATCGACTCTAATGCCTAGATGAAGTGCAACATCTTCAAGTGTGATGGTGCACTCTCCCCATGGCAGGTGAAAGGTATGTGTTTCAGGCCTCCATCATTCAACCAATACAGTGATCAATGCAGGATCAATTTTACACTGTTTGATAAGGGCAATATGTTGGAACCTGGTACACGATAATAATGGTATAATTTATGGTTCTGGTTCAAGTATTGTATGGTAATAGGAAGTGATTAAGTCATTAATCGTAGTACGTGAATGATGAACATGTTGATGATGCAATAGAGGTTTATGATCCATGAGAATGATGCCAAATGGTAAACCGAATACAAATGATATAAAATTTGAAGTTGGGTAATGCAAATGTGGTATTGACATGCACTTACCATCTATTTATCGTTTAAACTATGTTCAGTTTTGCAAGCACAAATACACTTAAGGTAAATGTAATGCCTCGAGATTCCAAAGCACATTTATAATTTGTCTTGTTGTAAGGCCTCGAGATTCCAAAGCACGTTAACACGACTGTGGTAATGTGATGCATCGAGATTCTAATTCACGTGAATCAATGACATTTTCGTGCACACCGTTCACCCGCATGCGTACGTTAATCGCATTAACTTGGTTCTCAATAATTTGCATGTCCTCAACATTACACTTAAGGTAACTGTAATGCCTCGAGATTCCAAAGCACATTTATAATTTGTCTCGTTGTAAGGCCTCAAGATTCCAAAGCACGTTAACACGACTGTGGTACTGTGATGCATCGAGATTCTAATTCACGTGAATCAATGACATTTTCGTGCACACTGTTCACCTACATGCATACGTTAACTGCATTAACTTGGTTATCAATAATTGGCATGTCCTCAACATTACACTTAAGGTAACTGTAATGCCTCGAGATTCCAAAGCACATTTATAATTTGTCTTGTTGTAAGGCCTCGAGATTCCAAAGCACGTTAACACGACTGTGGTACTGTGATGCATCAAGATTATAATTCACGTGAATCAATGACATTTTCGTGCACACTGTTCACCCGCATGCGTACGTTAACCGCATTAACTTGGTTCTTAATAATTCGCATGTCCTCAACATTACACTTAAGGTAACTGTAATGCCTCGAGATTCCAAAGCACATTTATAATTTGTCTCGTTGTAAGGCCTTGAGATTCCAAAGCACGTTAACACGACTGTGTACTGTGATGCATCGAGATTCTAATTCACGTGAACCATGGACCCGTGATTGATTGCATATATAAATGTACCATGTCACCCAATACTTTGCACAGTTGCGTCAAATCAAATTGTGAGAAAAAACAGAGAGGGCAACCAATAAGGTCAGAGCCTATTTGTGCGTACGTTTATATCAATGGTGAAATCATTCAAAGTTCAAGTGCAAATGTAATTTTTAGAGGTGACAAGACAAAGTCGTTACTCTTGAATCCAACAATGACGCTGCCAAATATAATCACCGCAATACAGTCATCAATTATAGATAGTGTTGTTACGCCTATAATTAATGCCCTTTGGTATCATTGTCCTGTATATCAATTCAATGGTGAAGTTCAATATAGGGCAATTCAAATTATTGACGAAGAAGGTGCTTTGTGCATGTTTCATACATTTCTCAATATGACAAGTGTAATATGTATGGAACTTAAAGTTGATGTTCATAATTCATTATCACCTACTGTAATATGTATGGAACTTAAAGTTGATGTTCATAATTCATTATCACCTACTCAAGTTAATGACCTAAATTGGGCCGACATGGAGCAGAAGCTGGAGAATACGCTGAAATTAGAATGAATAATTTAACATATTTTGTTGTTGTATTGCGTTGAAGTTTTTCTCCGTCTTTATTATCTAGTTGAAGTTGTTGCATGCTTTGAAGTTGTTATTTTCAATTTATTTCAGTAATAATAGTCTACATATGCATGATTTTAGAGATATGGAGCAATGTCAGACCTAACCCTCACATGCACTGACACCCCATTAAAGTGTGGTGTTGCACACTATTCACTCACATGTGTATGTTTATCCCATTAACATGTTTCTGAACAATCCGCATGACCTTGCCATGGGATGCAAAAAACTACGATCAACAACGTATATTAATGTGTGGGGTTGCACACCGTTCACTCACATGTGTACATTGTTCCACAGTTGCACAATATTTACTCACATGCACTTAATGTCATACCTAACCCTTCCTCCTAACCCTCGTAACTAACTTTGCTACCTAACCCTTCCACCTAACCTTCCGATCTTACTTTCTTACCTAACCTTCCAATCTAACACTCCCACCTAACCTTCTAATCTAACACTCCCACCTAACCCTCCAACCTCACCCTTATAACTAACTTTGCCACGTAACCCTCCCATCTAACCATCCCACCAAACCTTCCAATCTAACTCTCGTAGTAAACTTTCTTAGCCTATATATAATATCACCAATTGACAACAACATATCACACACAATAACTTTCTCACAAAACAAAATTCGATTTGTAACTCTCACAGTATTTCCACTCATATCCCATAAGCACCACCATGGTTCCACCTAAAGAAATTGCGACCATCATTTACCACAATGGTCACATTGTAGATGATCCACTTCAAGGATCGATGTACACATATGTGAATCCAATATTTTTTTACGTCAGTCGTTCTATTACATTTACACAATTCATTCGAAAAATTAACAATCATCTCCCTGCTCGAGCAACTGAACAAGTTGCTCAATTGCTATTTCGTGTCCCTATTTCATTTCATTTGGGTCAGACATGTTTTATTTCAGCACAACTATTCGACAATGATGATCTCAGAGGCGGAATGGAAACAATTGTCTAGAACCACAATTGAATTCTGCCGAATTCTATGTTGTTACTAACCTTATTCCTCAACCACAACCATCATCTCCACAACCCTCATGTCCACAACTACAACTACTTCCTCCACAACAGTTATTGTACAACAACATAGACCTCAATAATCCAGTATCTTCATACAACAACCTTGAATCACAAGACCCCTTTGACATTTATACTTCATACACACAACTATTATCCAAAAATGATTCTTTTCTCAATGCCCAACAAACCTCCTTTGACCAACAGAACCATCATCCTTCATCCTCCTTTGACCAAAAAAACCATCCTTCATCCCCCTTTACGCCACTTTCACAACTACCACAAACGCAAACATCAAACCGAGATGAACATCCCATTGCTAACAAAGATCCCATTATACGATTTCATGATGAAAACATGGATGATTTTAGTGAGGATGAGGATCAACAGTTCTTTGATCATATCAATCACCAAAGCGATGACCAAACTGATGACGAGGGTGTTGGGAGACCAGCAACACCTCCGTCACCTTCGTTGCAATATCACCAACCTAGGTGTCCTGTAGACTTGAACTTTGACCACCTACCACACTACATTGATCGACAACATTTTGTTCATTAGCAACACAATGTACAATCACCAATCGGTATACTCAAGGTTGGCATGAGCTTTGATGACAAAGCACAATGTATTCGAGCAATCAAAGAATACAACATCAGAAATCATTTTGATTGCACAACAGTTTACTCTGACTAGGGAAGGCTAAACTTCGTCTGTAAGTTACATGAAAATGGTTGTACATGGAGCTTGGGCGCATGTAATTCAAAGAGGCATAACAAATGGATTATCAAGAGTATTAGAGGTCATCACACTTGTCTCGTGCCAATGCTCAGACAAGATCATCGCCAACTCGACAAACACGTCATAACACAAATTATCCAACCAATTGTCAAAACAAAACCAACTGTCTCCATCAAGATGTTGATTGCAGAGATCAAAACGTTCATGAATTATACCCCATCCTACAAGAAGACATGGTTAGCAAAGCAAAGAGCGTTGGAGATGATTCATGGAAACTGGGAAGAATCATACGCCAAACTGCCAAAACTTTTCAGAGTTTTGCAATCTTGTATTCCCGGGACTGTGGTCGCTGCTCAAACAGAATCCTTGTATGAGGGGGGATAAATAGTACTGGACAAAAGATTGTTTAAACATGTCTTTTGGTCATTTGGTCCATGCATTAATGGTTTTGCATATTGCAAACCCATAGTACAAGTATACTAGCACACTATTGATAGCTACCGCACAAGATGGAGCTAATCATATCTTCCCAATTGCCTACGCCATTGTAGAAGGGGAGACAACTTCAGCTTGGGCTTTTTTTTAAAGAATTTGAGAAGACATGTTACTCCATAAATTAACATTTCTCTCATTTCAAACCGACACCCCTCAATTATAAGTGTCTACAATAACCCAAGTAACTTATGAGACCAGGACACATCCCATTTCTTTTTCCTGTGCCACATTGCACAAAACTTTGTTCGCGGTAACTCAAGCTGCAAACATTTAAAGAAACCACTCATGTTGGCTGGTGAGAATCTATTTTATTTATTCGTTAAAATTTTCTTTCTATCAAATTTTATAACATAATACATTCATTGAATATTTACAGGTTACGCATACACGGAGAAGATGCACTAGCGACATCTTGGGGATATCAGTGTGAATAAGCCAAGTGCAACTGAATGGCTTGATCAATTACCTAAACAAAAATGGGTACAATGCTTCGATGAAGGGAAACGTTGGGTACATATGACTACCAATTTGTTGGAGTCTGTTAATTCCATGTTAAAAAAACACAAGACATTTTCCGGTGTCATCGTTGGTTGAGGAGACGTATTTCAAGACCACACAACTTTTTGCTAATAGAGGTCGACAAACTCAGGCAATGATCAACTCTGGCTCACAATATTCTGAAGTCATCTTCGATGCAATGAATAGCAGAAACAATTGTCCAAATATATCATCATCTTAAGTTTTTCCTTAGCCAATTGCCATTGTTTAAATATTTTATTGATAATGCAATGTAATATTCTTCTATAGATAAATTATTAAAAGCTTTAGTTTTATCATTTTTAATTAAATCTAATGACATAAATAAAGTAATTATATTTAGTAAAATAATTAAATTTAAAATTTACAATTTTTACTAAAATCAATATATTATTATACAAAATTTAGATTTAAAAAAAATATTTAACCAAAAATATCTTAAATAAATTAAATAATATAAAAAAAATAATTAAATTTAATAATATCATTTTTTAATAAACAAAATTATAAAATAATTTTTCTAAAATTAATTTATTAAATAAATAATTTTAAAATCTATTAAAAATAATTTTATATAATATAATATTTTACTTTAATTAAATTTTAATTTATAATAATAATAAATAATAAATAAATAAAAGAAAGAAAAAAAAGCTGAAGAACGGAAGTCGGGGCCAAACCCGACTTCCAAAGGCAAAAAAAAAAAATAACAGGTGTACTTCGGGAAATTTTTACCAAAGTACTGTATATCCGGTATTATGGAGAGAGAAGCGGTGTACTCCAGGAAAAAAACCTATATGGATTGGATTTCTCAATTAAAAACTTGGATTTAAAATCTATATCTATTAATTTGATAAAATACCTTTTTTTTAAACCAGTTTAAAATAGTTTTTAAATCTACTTTTAGTTAGGCATTGCTAGAGGCAGTTACTTGGCTGCAAGGATAATAAATTAGGAGTTTTCATCGATATTGTCTGTCAGCGTCTAGTGTTAGCAATTCAGAAAGGAGTGAAGGACTGGTCGGAATTTTGAAACTTGGTTCATCAAATAGAGCTTCGTTTAGAGTTATAGGCCTTTGAGAGGATAAAACAATGTTGTTCAGAAAAACTCTAAGGAATTTCGTATCCCAAGTCACCTATTTATAGGCCTTTCATGGACATTCAAAAACTTCTTGAACAGTTGTGACTCTTAGGAGTTATTTTCGAAAATTCCTTACTGGTAATCGATTACATAAATGTGGTAATCGATTACACAGTTAGTTTCTGAAGAGTTGTGACTCTTCAGACTTAAAATTTGAATTTTTTGTGTCTGGTAATCAATTACACAAATGATGTAATCAATTACAAGCTTTTAAAATTTAAATTCAAATTTCTAAAAGCTGTTACAAACAGTTTAAACTTCTAGTAATCAATTACATACCTTGTGTAATCAATTATAGGCTTTTAAATTCAAATTCAAAATTTTTAAATTGTTTCTTAAATCAATTTAGCCACTGGTAATCTATTACATCCTCTGGTAATCAATTCCCAGAGAGGAAATATCATATTTTTTAAAAGATAATTGTTCTGAAAAACTTTTGTTAAATATTTCCTTTAGTCATACATGTGCAACATCAATTAGGGAATTCTTTCTAAGATCCTAACTATGTACATCGTTCTTCTTGCATTTCTGAATTCTTGACTTGAATCGAGCTCATCTTTGGCATCATCAAAACTTCATATCACATATGCTTCTACATTTTACGCATCACTCATAGCCTAGCTAGGGCCTCCAATTTATATGTTGGTCCCCAAGTTTTTGTGATACCCCACATTGTATTTCTTTTCAAATTCTGTTGGAAATGAAATAAGTTAGTTGATTTAGAAATATCAGCTTATAGCTCAAAACTAATTGTGTTAAATCTTTTTTTAAACTATAAAAAAGTTTTTGAACTACTTCGGTTGTGATTGTTTTTCGCCAACATTGGTTTGGGTTATTTTTTATTGACGGCGAAACAATTTTTGGCCAACCTTGGTCAGGGTTGTTTTTGATTGATCTTGACCAATCTATTTTCGATCAACGACGATCGAGGAATTTTGTGGCTGATGTCGGCATGCACAATTTTTGGTTGACCTCAACTAGGGTTATTTTTGGTCAATGCCATCTTGGATAGTTTTCTGGTGACTTTTGTCAATATTGTTTTCGACTGATCTTGACTAGGATAATTTTGGCCAATGTCGACCAAGGTCATTTTAGGATAGCGTTGACCATGACAGTTTTTGGTTGACTCCTCCTGACTATTTTCGACTAACCTTGATCAGGATTATTTTTGGTTGATCGTAGGATTTTTTCGGTCAACATCAATGACCACACTTTTTATCCAAATTTTTGTAGACTGTCATGCGTTTCTACCCTAATTTTTCACTTCCTAATTATGAAGAATTTGTAAATAAATTCTTCAAACAATTGACTCAGTACTGGAGAAAGACCTTTCCACAATGGTTTTTATATACATTCAAAAACAGTTTTGAACCGTCTTAGAAAATCTACCATTCTAAGGAGGTTTTTAACTAAAAATCGTCTTTAAATGCATTGATTAGCATCACCTTTTCATATGACACATGCAAACCACATAATGTTGTGTAACAAAAGTCCCCACAAGCCATAACCATATAACCATGGTAGATTTTATTTTATTTTTATTTTTGGCTATACCAGTTACCGCTAGTCTTGCTCTTTCTATGCATTTGATTCTTATTATGTGCTGAAGTCTTGCTCATAAGAGAAACAAGTCTAGCTATTTTAACTGTTTTACGCTGACATCAACAAATAATTACAAATAGAAATTTTTTATACATATCATGTTTTCAATTATTAATTGCATTGTGCAGATATTAATGATTCCCTTCTGAATGCATTTCAAGCAAAATAAATCTAGAAATGGCCAATTATTTATTTATTTATTTAGTCAGTAATCACTTGCAAATTGAGTGAATTATCAAAAATATTATTACAATACATGATAGCATCATACAACAATACAGTATACTGAAACCCCGTTTGAATTATAATGCATAAGATCGATCTCTAACATATTAGTAACTAATATCCCAATATAAACTAAACAATCATCGAAAAACATGGACACACAGGTTATCCTAATCTTGTCTCATATATTATCTTTTCAAATAAAGGACTGCTACTAACACTTAAAAACAGGGACTATAAACCTTGATCTTTTCAAGATAGACATCAAGCTCACGTCCAATGCCATCCATTAAGCTATTTTCAGAAGAAAAAAGTTGCTCTTCACCTGAAGCATCACCAACCAAAGCTTGCTACTAAAATATACAATATCAATAAAATAACATACAACAATAAACCAAATTCATCAAAAGTGGAAAGAGGCATCACTTCACTAGATTAAAACTATGAGCTATTTTCCCCTACTACTAAAATGAGCCCTATTTCAAAATGAATGAAAAAAAAATCAATAAACCATCTGGCAAATAACCTTCCTAGGTAAACATGTCAAATGCTCCACCATATAATTGTTTCTTCCAGCAACCAAAGAGATTAGAATACCTTCCTAAGATAATTATTCAAGACATTATGTAGATTAGGTTTTCACACATCCTAATTTTATTGACTCAAAACAAAAGCTCCTTGTCAAAAACTTAATTCAGATAAATTCTAAACACAAATCAATGGTTGATTTCTAATAGTATTTCAAATTTTGAATTGTTGCCATCAACAATTGTTTCCCTTTTCTTTTTTCTATCCACAAAACAACTTTCTTATTCTTCCTTTGCAGTCTAAGCTTTGAATTTCCTTCTCCAACAACTTCTACTACATGTATACACTACTACAATTTATTGATTTAACATCGCAAGCTTAACACCGATTTTTCGCAAAACTGATGTAAATAAAAGCGCTGTGGCATTTTGGTAAATAAGTTGACTTAATTAACATCGGTTTTGAAAAAACCGATGCTAACATTGGTTTTTCCAAAACCCAATGTTAACATTAATATCTTAACATCGGTTATTGAAAAGCCGATGTTAACATTAATATCTTAACATCGGTTATTGAAAAGCCAATGTTAACTGTAATTGAAAAAACCGATGTTAACATTGTAAAGTTAACATCGGTTTTGTTTAAGAAACTGATGTTGTCTTATTCATAACTTAAAACCCCAAAATCCATTTTCCCCCACGCGATCAGTTACCAAAACCCTTCTCCCTTTCTTCGTCATCGCTCAGGCTCGAAAGACCTGTTTGTCCTCCTCACTCAAGCTGCCATTGAGGTTCGTGTTGGGGTTCGCACAGGCTCGACGAGTTCCCATTCGTGACTATCGTGATTTAGGTACGTGGGCAAACTTCATGTTGCTTTAACCTTATCCCTATAGAATGTTAACTTCGGGTTGGTGAGTTTGTTGTTTTGTAGGTTTTAGACATTGTCTTGGCTCCTGGTTGGTGGGTTTGTGAGTTCGTGAGTTGGTGGGTTGGTGGGTTCGTTATTTTGTAGGTTGCTCTCTTTGGCACTTTTGATTCTGTAAGTTTTGTCTTCAACTTTTGATAAATGTAACAATTCTCAGATTTTACTTGGAAGGGATAACATTCGATCTTTATTATCCTTTTGTTGTCTCTTATTATTTCTTTATATACTGGTTTTGAATGAAATATTGGTCGATTTTGTTTTGTATGCCAACCTAATCGTGAGAGATGAGTGGTTTGAGTTCACTTGAAAATACATATATAGATATCCTTTTTTTAATTTTTTTTGTTGTATTTAAAAGAAAGGCTAGAAATTTGTTCTGTGACTACTGCTAAGTGTTAGAAGAAGATGCTTGTTTCTGCCAGTTGCAGAGACTTTGATGCCACCACATGGGATGTATAGTTAGATACTGAAGATTACAAGAAGATCCCAGTTTCAATGTAACAGTAATTAATCCAGTCATAAATCAATTGTTTTTATTCATATTAGTCCATTTTATCCCATTTTGTTTTGGATTGCTTAGCCTGAAACCTTGTTAGCTATTACTATAAATTGAATTCACTAAAAATGAAATAAAAACTATATGAGAAGTAAGGATTGCCTTAAATTTTGTCTTTGGTGGTACTCCTAGGCTTAGGATGTGATAGTCTATCTAAGAGATTAGGACCATGTCTCTACTTAAAGTAATATTTATAATTAGAGGAACAAGGAAAAGAAAGGGTTTATGTGTAGTCATCATGATTTGGAGGGTATTGAGAATTGTAAACTAAGCTAGTTCGATTAGGAAGCAAAAGGATATGGAGACAAATTTTTTATTTGCTGAAATCTTCGATGTTCTAGTCTAGCAGGCATGCCAATATTTTGTATTTAAATTTAGAATCAATTTTAGGCATTTTTTTTATATGTAAGTGTATGAATAGGAAAAGCTGTGTTACTAATACTCCACATCTGTAACATACCTCAAAGGAGACCCAATTTAAATGAATATGAATTCATGTAGGCTTACTTCTTGGGGTCTTGGACAATGAGAGTATTTGTTATTATCATGACTACCCCGCATGTTTGATTTGCTATAGTATTAGTAACAGGGAAAAGTATAGGCATAACACATCACTACCTGATAGGAACTCAGAAAATAAGATGGAACCTAGGTGGAAAGAATAAAAAAGAGTAGAATTTTACTATTGAAAATTGAACACAAAGTGGAGAATTGAATAAGGATCTTTCCTTCCACTCCCTAATCTGATTTGTCGAATACCCTCATCAATCTGATTTCCTTATTTATCTAACCAAACTCCAATACTGATTAACTAACTAACTATTCTCACTAAATAACTTATGGACTAACTAACTAACAACTGTCCTTATTCAACCCTCCACATTATACATCCTGACAATAGTTCCCCCTTGAAATTCCACCTTGCCCTCAAGGTGGAAATAGGGAATTCAGAACCTCACAGGCTTTGATCTTTTTTTTTGAATTATATATGCATACATTTCTTCAATTCGATCTGGCTTATTAGCTATCACAAGCTAGCTGGCCTCTTCATAAGGTACTCACCTACACAAGTTTTGGCATGTTAAGTTATTTGGTTTGTGCGTAGTGTTATTTCATTTATTAAGTGGATGTTCATTTTACTTTTTCGTTCCTGTTTATAGCAACATAAGTTGAATTTCAAGTAGGCATTGCTATCTTGTAACTAAGAATAATATTGAGCAATGATGTGACTAGAACCATATGAAGCTTGATTGTCAATCTCATTACCTTATTTGAAGCTTTATTCACACAACATACAACAAAATTTCTTGAATTATATATGCAGAAATTTCTTCAATTCTGGGTTATTAGCTGTGACAAGCTAGCTGGCCTCTTCATAAGGTACTCACAAGTTTTGGAATGTTAAGTAATTTGGTTTGTGCATAGTGCTATTTCATTTATTAAGTGGATGTTGATATTTCTTTTTCCTTCCTGTTTATAGCAACCTAAGTTGAATTTGAAGTAGGCATTGCTATCTTGTAACTAAGAATAATATTGAGCAATGATTTCACTAGAACTTGTAAGTGCCAATGAAATTTGTAGTTAGGCTTAATGGATAAGGTATGTAATCAAGGATCAATAAATGTACATACTTTGTAATGAATCAAATCACCTTTAGAGAAATTAAGGGTGAAGGCGGGTTGGTCAGCTCCAAGGTAATGAAATATGTTGTGGTTGCGTATTTTAATGTCCCAATTTCCCGCAGCTCCATTTTCAATCTCTGAAATATGTTGTAGGTTCCATTTTTTCCTTAAATAGTCACTAGTTTATTTACAGATTAATTATTCTATATTTTAGAAGTAATATGGAGTTTTGTCACATAGCGGTGCCCATTGGGCCTTTCTGAACCTTAATTGTTCAATTAAGAAATCCATTCAAGTTTTCTGTCATTCTTCTTTCCTTCATCTCTAATAGTTGTTACAAATTCATACAACTTCATTAATTCAACTCATCCTTTAATGTAAGTGGTTCCTCTGACAATCATATGCAAGAACAATCTAATCTTCCTTATTGTCGCTAAAGTGATATCTCAAAAAACAAATCATGTAACAGTAACCCAAAGCCACCAGTGAAAACCATAAGTTCTAGATGAGATAAAATAAACTCAACAAATATATCTATGAAAGTTCTTTGGCAGCAGCAATAGCAGGTTCCTTGGTGATACCCAACTCCTTGTATATTTTTCCTGCTGGAGCACTTGCTCCAAATCAATCAATGCCTATGGCCTTTCCTTTGCTTCCAACAATGTTGTGCCAACCAAATGTTGATCCTGCCTCAATGCTAACTCAAGCGGTTACTGAAGCAGGTAGAACACTCTCGTTGTATTCATCTAACTGCTTATAAAAAAGTTCCCAGCTAACAATAGAAACAACTGTAACAACTTTTCCTTCCTTCCTTAGATCCTCAATAGCAGCAACAACAATTTCCAACTGAGAACCAGTTCCAATCAAAATAACATCAGGCTTGTTACCTGATGAGTTGTCTGAAATGGTGTAGCCACCCTTTTCATTACCAACAGCTGGACGAAGCATCAAAGTGTTTGGCATTGCCCTGAAGCTTGCCAAATGCTCTATTGGCTGATGAGTTGGTCCATCCTCTCGAAGTCCAATCGAATCATGAGTCATCACATAAATAAATCTAGCTTCACATAGTGCAAAAATCCTTATGGCATCTCTCATGTAGTCAGTGAAGACAAAAGGCATTTAGATTTTGCTGAAACAAATTTCTTGTAGCATATGCAGGGCTTTCTGGAGTGTATGTCTGAAAGTTGAAATTTAATTAGAAGGGTAGTCAATGATCCAGAAACAAATGATTGAAGTCAAGTTTTATTTTTCTTAAAAGTTTGAAGCCTATACATGCATGAAGCAAAAAGATGGATGATGAGTGAAGATGCAATGTACTTAATATGAATTTTAACTGTAATTAGGAAAGTAAATGATTATAACAAACCATGGAAATGAATCACCACCATTCAGTAAAATTGGATTACACATCATTCAACTACTAAGGAGATATAGCTCAAAATAAATATTAGGAGAAACCTAGAAGTTTGTTAGTTTACTCACCATAAGTGCTTTCTCCCAACCAGCTGGTAATTCGCCAGTAATAATAGCCTTCAGCTCTGCAGCTTCCTCACTGTATTTCTACTCATATTCCACTAACTTGGCATTCCACTCAGCTTCAAGTTTAGCACCCTCTGGGGTATGGAGAATCCAATGCCTAAGGAAAAATAAAGAAAGTTTCATTCTAGATCAAGAAAATCTCAGCAGACTAAGAGGAAACAAAGATATCTCTAACTCCCCATCCATACTTCTTGACATCTTCTGGCACATGGAAAGGCTCGTATAGCCATCCAAGATTCTACCTTGTAGCATGCACTTCTTTAGCACCTAATGCACTCCCATGAACATTGTAGGAATTAGCCTTGTTTGGAGAAGCAAATCCAATGGTAGTGGTTACCTGTGAAATAGTAATGAATTTGGAAATGGGCATAGCAGATGTTGGAGATGGCTTGACAACAGAAGTTTGGCAATCAGACTCAGAATCTACAAATACCTCCTCACTTGATACACTATCAGTGTGATCAATTGTCTTGACTCTTTGAAAAGGCATAGGCCAAAGTCTCCATCTGCGTCCAGATGAAGCTGGTCCAGGAGCATCATTCTTGGCCTTCACTGCATCATCCAGTCCCACCACTGGAATTGTATCTTTGGGCTCAACAGGTAAGTCTAAACCAAATACAGTCATTCCAAGTACAAGAGGAACAACCTTTTCCCACAACAGATACCGCTCTCTGAACTTGAAGAACAAGATTTTCATTCTTAATTATGGATAATGCAGAACTTCTAAATTCTTTTGAAGAACAGATACCTCGGTAACAGCAACCAAACCCATACTCGCTTTAAGTTCATGACCACAAAGTAAGGCCTCAAACCCTGCATATTTTAAGAAAAGTAAATAAACAATTTATTAGCGCCAAACAATAATTGCATAGAATAAGCCAAACCAATTTGAAGCATATTTGTTAGCTCTTAGTCTCTTACTCAAAGCAGAATGACTTTGGTCCTCCTCATTGGAAGTTGTTGTTTGATGTTCAGTTAGTTCACTTTTCTTACAAGAATCTTCAAGGGCAGAGGTTTGTTGACTATCATCTACCAGGTCATTTGATACTGACTTTCCAACATGTTCATCATTACATTCAATAATATCCTTAGTACCAGAATGACTGCCAGAACCAGTGTCAACTTCTACTGGTGCATCTTTATCAACCTTTTTGTCATGGCCCCAAAAAAATCATGGTTAGATCGAATTTATGTGCATCTTGGATTCTATTGTGAGCCAAGTGAACCTCATTTGAAGCCTGTCAAAGTTTCACTTTTAAAGATTCATTTTCTTCCTCAAGAACTTTCAGATTGTACCTTATATCTATTATTTGCTATTCTGCATGTTCCAAACAGTCACAACTCAAATTATGCATTCTTTCTGTTCATCAATAACAACATGCAACATTGAGCTGAATCTGAACCTGAACCAGTTTCTAACATTGCCATATTTAAAATGCTGAACCTGAACCTAGTTCTTCCATTATTTAACATGGCTCTTAATCTTTATTCTTGTCATGTGTTCTAACTTCTATGTTCCTCTAAGACATGGAGATTGAACCTCTTATCAGTTATGCTAGAAATAGTCCCAATAAAAATTGTATAACCAATTTAAGGAAATTGTATAACCAACAGAAATTGAGAGCTCACTGCAAGACATTCTTTTGCACAAAAGAGCACAGGAACAAAAACGAAATTATAGGTCCCACATAGAAAATGAATGAATGTTAGTTAATGTATAATGAGTATGAGAATAAAATATCAAGTTGATGTGTGAAATGCAGTAACAAAATTATCATTACTTTCTTTCCTTTGCCAATTCTTATAAGCTTCTTATGGACTTAATAGTGTCACCATACTTCACCAACTAAACCAACAAAGAGGTGATCCCTCTTGCTGTCTGATTTTAAATTGGACAAGCATGTAACATTGGAACTATGAGCTTAGCACCAATTACAATGTTGACAACTAGATTGTGAAGTTCACTAGCTAGATAGATAGCTAGATTGTAAACCTAGGTAGCTAGTGAGAAGACACAGCTTGCATGCATGTCCCAAGCATGCAAGCTGTGTCTTATAATATCCACTACTCTTTTTGTAAAATCAATTTCAAAATAACCAAAGTAAAAAAATCATATATAATATCAAATTCTATACAACTTTATTTGCTGCAAACATTACTATAGTACTATTGCTATGTCTTATAAAATATAAAACTACAGTTACTTCTCTGCCCCTTCTCAAGGTAAATCACAAGTATTTACCTCCTTAAAGTGGCCAAATACTCCTCTTTGGTCATAGTCTACATTATTTCTATCTCTTTCTCATAATTTGATATCTGTTGAAAGTAT
Source organism: Glycine max (assembly GCF_000004515.6). Taxonomy (NCBI): domain Eukaryota; kingdom Viridiplantae; phylum Streptophyta; class Magnoliopsida; order Fabales; family Fabaceae; genus Glycine; species Glycine max. Next base: position 28,910,150 of record NC_016089.4, read on the forward strand.
AAGGAGCATTAGATAAATCATTTGTGTCTAAACAAAAATATAGTCAATTAGCTTCTACCTTCATCCAACCTTAGTAGGATACCACTTCAAATGTTCTGGTTCTTCCAGGATAGCAATGTTAGCATCCCTGGATGGTATAAATTGACAACAATCTCTCCACCAAGTATTATACTCCACCTTGCATTCGAAAAATACACATGAGAATGATAAAAATATAAGAACTGACAGTAGTGATATGAAAGTATGAAACATAAAGTAACATTGTTGGGATAAACCAGTTCTTCTGGTGAAGTAAAATTGAGATTGGTGGGATAAACCAGTTCTTCATCTGATTTGTAAAGCCATGGAACCAGCAGAGTGAGTTTCTGCTTTGCAGCTTGTGATGAATATGCAGCTCGAAATAGTGGGTTTACAGTTGTTCCCGTCATCCAAGGAAGCAAATATATAAACTAGCTGACTGCGTAGAAAACTACAACAAAGAAAGCAAATATATAATCCTGGCAGGTAATGAAAACTTGATCTTGCAACAAATTTTAGAAAAAGTAAATAGCTATAATCATTTGATGAAGCACTAGAAATTTTAACTTGCTTAAAAATGATGAGACATTAACTTGCTTCAAAATCATGACACATTAACTTGCTTGAAAATCAGACACACATCTTGGTTTGAAGTGCATATAATCAATAGCCCAATTATAATAATTCCTAGGAGTCCAATACCTAAAAACCAACAAAGAGGGAGGGGTCCTAAGAATTGAAGATTATCTTAAAGAACTACTTGCAAAAGTCATATTTTGAAATTGTTTGACTTATTCACATTGTATGACTGTCCTGACTACTGTGTATGCTAGTTAGACTTATGATTTTGAGACATTGACGGTGCCAATTGATATCTGTCATACTTTAAGCCTACTCATTGTCACATTGATATCTGTTTGATGATTGATGTAGGTGGTCATTGAGTTATTTTGTTCATTTCATTTTGGACCGTGCTGCTCATCATCACAGGTACAAATGTTTGTTACCAATTAATGTTTTTATTACTTGTTCACTGCCATTAAAGACACCTGATATATGATATACAAATTGTGTTCATGATGAGAGAACCTTAGATTCCCATTTAAGATTGAATGCAATGATTCTTGCGGACAATTTGTATTAATCATTGTATTCAATCTTGAATTCTCCGTTTGGACAATTTGGGGAGACTGATATTTTTATGGTAGATTCATGTGTTAAGGTTAACATTATTTTGTTTAATTTGATGAAATTTTGGTATAATGCATTTCTAGTTGTTGCCTAAGTGCATACTTGATTATCGGGAAATTAATTTCACCGATTTCATGTCCTGTACTTGGAGACGAATGCGAAATGCTGTCGAAATTTTGTCAAATTTAACAAAATAGAATTAACCCTGACGTATGAAGCTACCATAAAAGACGGTCTTCCTGAATGGGACAGGACCACACCTATAATAAAAAAGTGAGATTTTCATGCATCGAAGTTGGATGAATGAAAGTCGCATCAACCCAGAATATGAGGAAGGCATCGAGCAGTTCTTACAATTTGCTTCAGAAAGAAGTCGACCGGATGAAGATGGAAAATATTATTGTACTTGTATCAATTGTTTGAACAGAAGACAACAAATATTGGACGACATATGGGAGCATATATTGTGTGATGGGAATAAGAAGAATTACATGACATGGATATGGCATGGTGAATTGATAGACATGCAGAGTGGGTCCTAGTCTGAACCGTTTGATGTAGAAATGGGAGATCGCTTGGAGGATATGATTCATGGCCTTGAACAAGAGTCTTTTCCGCAAGCACATGCCCCTATGTATGAAGGATTGCAAAGTGATTCAAAGAAGCCTTTGTATATGGGGTGCAAGAATTCCTTGACGCTATTGTTGGTAGTGTTAAGTCTGGTTAATGTCAAGGCTAGATATGGGTGGAGTGGCAATAGCTTTAGTTCACTGCTTCAAGTAGTGCATGATCTGCTTCCAGAGGAAAACAAGTTTCCTAAAAGTTATTATTAGGTCAGGAAGATACTGTGTCCGATGGGTATGGAGTATCAGAAGATTCATGCTTGCCCGAATGATTGCATACTGTACAAGCATTAATTTGAAGAAATGTCTAAATGCCCTAGGTGTGGGGCATCACGATACAAAGTGAAGGATGATGAGGACTGCAGTTCTGATGAAAACTTAAAGAAGGGCCCTCCAGTGAAGGTGTTATGGTATCTTCCCATTATTCCAAGGTTTAAGCGTCTTTTTGCTAATGGATACGATGCAAAAGACCTTACTTGGCATGCAAATGGGAGAAACTCTGATTGAATGGTCCGTCATCCACCTGATTGCTCCCAGTGGAAGAAGATTGATTGTTTGTATCCGGATTTCGATAAGGAGGCAAGAAATCTTAGGCTTGGACTAGCCAGTGATGGAATGAATCCATATGACAATTTAAGAACTCAACACAGTTCATGGCCAGTTCTACTAGCAATTTACAATTTGCCTCCTTGGTTGTGCATGAAGCGAAAATACCTGATGTTGTCTATGATGATATTGAGCCCAAGACAGCCAGGAAAAGACATTGATGTTTATCTAAGTCCGTTGATTGAAGACCTAACAAAGTTGTGGGACAAGGGGGTTTTAGTTTTTGATGGGTTTCGCAAGGAGACTTTTCAAATGCGTGCAATGCTTTTTTGTACCATTAATGACTTTCCAGCATATGGAAATCTGAGCGGTTATAGTGTTAAGGGTCATCATGCATGCCTCATCTGTGAAGAAGACACAAGCTACATACAACTGGAACATGGTACAAAAATAGTGTACACTAGGCATCGTCGTTTTCTAAAACCTCATCACCCTTACAGGCGATTGAAAAAAGCATTTAATGGAAGTCAAGGGCATGAAACTGCACCGATACCGTTGACTGGTGAGAAGGTCTTCCAGCGGGTTCAACACCTGAATATTGTATTTGGAAAGACCTTAAAGAAGGAAAAAAGTAAGACTTGCATTTGGAAGAAGAGGTCCATTTTCTTTGATCTTCCATACTGGTCTGATCTAGATATTAGACATTGTATTGATATTATGCATATGGAGAAAGTGTATGTGATAGTGTCATTGGGACACTCCTTAACATTCAAGGCAAGACAAAATATGGTCTGAATACGCGTCAAGATCTAGCTGACATGGGTATACAATCGCAGTTGCATCCAAGGTCTAATGGTAAAAAAATATACTTGCCTCCAGCTTGTCATGCTTTGTCCAGAAAGGAGAAGATTAGTTTTTGTTAGTGTCCGTGTCGGGTCAAGGTCCCACAAGGATACTCTTTAAATATTAAGAGTCTTTTGCAGTTGAAGAAGCTTAAGTTGGTAGGGTTAAAGTCCCACGATTGTCACGTGTTGATGCAACAATTGTTAGTCGTGGGCATACAAGACATTATGCCTAACAAAGTCAGGTTAGCCATAACTCGCCTGTGCTTTTTTCTTCAAAGCCATATGTAGCAAAGTCCTTGATACTGTCAAGTTTGATGACCTGGAAAATGAGGCTGCAATTATATTGTGCTAGTTGGAGATTGTCATACCCTAATTTCATCCGGGGACCATTTGTTTGGTGGCATGCAACCTTCGCTTGACCGCTTCAAGGTACTTAACACCCATCGTTAGGCCATCCGTGAAGTTCCACGACATGTCGGAAGTCGAAAGGAAGCATTGTTAGGCAATCCGTGAAGTTCCGCGACATGCCGGAAGTTGAAAGGAAGCATTGTTGCATAATCTGTAAAGTTTCGCGACATTACGGAAAGAAAACAAGTGTCGTTACGTAATCCGTAAAGTTCCGTATCATTACGGAAAAAGAATCAGCAAAAAATGCAAAAGGGGGGGTATTTAGTAAAAAGGGGTGTGCGAATAGCAACCAGGCCCACTTGGACCTTCCAGGGTGTTCCAACAAAAGGCGGTGCCTTCTGGTGAAAGCAACCCAGCTCGCCAGGGCGAGTTGGGCGGCAACCACCGCCCTCTTTTCCCCTATAAATAGGGGAAGGAGGGCAGAGTAATTTCGTTCAGCCCTTCTGGTATTTAGGATTCACTTGAAATTAGTGAAAAAAATTGTTTCCGTGAAGAAAATCCAAGCCAACTGATCTTTCACGCCGTAATCATGTTTAAAACCAAAAAAGGAAAAATAATAATAAAATAATCAAAAATATCTTTGAATAAAATAATAAAAAAAATTAATCGGATGCTTTTCTTTGGGATTTTTCTTAATTGAACTGACTAATAACCAAAGTGAAATTAAGGCTAAAATCAACTCACAAATCAAGCTTTGTCCATAAAAGTCACCTAAAAACCATTTTAAGGTCCAACACCTTAAAATGGTCCTCTTTGCTTTTATTGGTTAAACGTGAACTTTCGAAAGCCTAAAGTCAACCCATAACTTTGTCACTACTTTCAAAAAAACAAGAGATCATTAATGGTCCAATGCCTTAATGTTTTCTCTCTTTTCAAAAGAATCAAAAGATCGTTTAAATGGTCCAACGCCTGAAACGACTTTTTGTTTGGTCATAATATATCTTGCAAAAAAAGATAAAAACAACCTAACCAACGTTTAGTTCTTAAAGAACTACGTAGGTATGATTTCCTTATCACAATTGAGGAATACGTAGGAGCAAGGGAAACACCCTTGTCGACCACAAAAAGATAAAAAATATAAAAGGCATAAAAAGACATAAAAAACGTAAAAGGGAAAATAAAACAAATTGAAGTCATATTTGCACACATGATTAAAGGCTGTCGTCCCTTGTGACAGATGCGTGGGGTGCTAATACCTTCCCCGTGCGTAAATACAACTCCCGAACCTTTCACACTTAAAGTTCGTAGACCACACCTTTCTGGTTTTTCCGACGTTTTCCTCGAATAAACGTTGGTGGTGACTCCGCGCATTTTCCTTTCTTGGAAGATGCACCCGTGAGTCTCGCGTCGCCCTCCCGCCGAAGGGTAGGTTGCGACAGTTGGCGACTCCACTAGGGACTGTTTTTAGAGAGTTGGGCCAATCAATCAGTGTGCTTTCCTTACCATGACTTCTTCTTTGTTCTTTTTTTCTTTATCTTTTTCCTTATGTTCTTGTATATATAAACTCTTCGATGCTTTTAGTGTGTTTTTAAAATGTATGCATGAGATAGATATTTATTCATTTGATGCACACAAACACCAACACTATTTGCACACACAGTGAGTTGAAAAGGGGCCCTATACCCGGGTCCATGGGAATATAAGGAGCGGAGGTGAATCTGTGGTCATGCTAGGTCTCCAACTTGCTTGATAACAGTGAACCCTCATATAGAGTTTTTCTCTTTGATAACATATTGTTGCTGGTTGTCCCTACTGCCGCAATATGTTCTTTCGAAGGGGATGATACCTCTAGAAACCGTCAAGAGAGATATGACCGCCTTGGGAATTATCACTAAAAGCCTTTTAGTTCCTCCCGTGTAGGTCCTTAAAATAGGGGCACGAACCAAACACGCTGCATGCCGTTTTAAACACTGCCATGCATGTTGTCCTAAATGTCATGTACGCCTTTGCTTATGATTATTTGTGGATATTGTCGTACTATGTGCATCCCCGTGTTGTACCCTTTTTTTTCACATCTGCATCATGCATGGGTTGCGTCTTGATCCCCTCACTTTGTCAAACCGACGGAGGGTCCGTGTCGCCTTCTTAAATGCATACGTCGGGCGCCATGTTGCCCGAATGTTGTTCTAAGAAGGGGACAATTTCTCGGGCTCCCATATTCATAAAATGCATCTGTGTCATATGCATTTCTTCATGCATTCATCCATTCCACCCATGATAGAAGTCAGAGTCTTGATTCGCACTGGGTTTTGTTTCACTTTAGTAAAACATGGGATCGAGTCAGGCGCCTTCGCTTAAAAAGAGGTTCTATCAAGTCAAGGTCTAGAGCCTAGGAGTCACCAGTCTGAAAGAGTTAGGGCAGTTGATGGGTCAGCTCCAGCGACAAGCCTTTCGCAAATCTTACGGTAAAATCTGGGACCTAGCCATGGCAGAGGTCTCCACAGAGGCCATTGCCTCCCTCGCCCAATATTATGACCAGTCGTTGAGGTGCTTTACCTTTGGGGTTTTCCAGTTATCACTCATGGTGGAAGAGTTTGAAGAGATCCTAGGATGCCCTCTAGGGGGAAGGAAACCATACCTCTTCTCAGGATTCTATCCCTCTTTAGCTAGAATTTCTAAGATAGTCCAAATCTCGATGCAGGAATTAGACCACAGAAAGCAAGTCCAAAATGGGGTGGATGGAGTACCGAGGAAATATTTGGAAGCAAAAGCAAGAATCTTAGCAGGTAAAGGCGAATGGGCCTCGTTCATAGACATCCTCGCGCTTTTGATCTTTAGAGGGGTCCTCTTTCCAAATGTGGATGGGTTGGTGGACCTAGCGGCAATCGACACTTTTCTCGCCTTTCATGACTGCAAGGAAAGCCCGGTTGTCGCTATCCTAGCCGATCTATATGACATCTTCGATCAAAGATGTGAAAAGAGCAGTACAATGATTGTTTGTTGTACTCCGACCCTCTACGTATGGTTGGTTTCACACCTTTTCCGCCAAGAGATGAGACATGCTTGCCCGCTAGAAGGCCATCGCTCATGCACAGAGAAAAAAGAGGCAAGTTGGGACCGACTCTTAGCAAGCGAAGAAGGAGTGTCTATCAACTGGTTCCCCGGATGGAAAGAAGGAAGACCCATGGTTCTTATTTCGTGCAGAGGATTTCCAAATGTTCCCTTGATGGGGACAAGGGGTTGCATCAATTACAATCTCGTCCTCGCTATAAGACAACTTGGCTACCCTATGAGAGGGGCACCACTAGGGGAAGAGCTTGCACCTATTATTGCACAAGGTTTCAATAGCACCAACGCGGAGGCACTTCAGAAGGTCCGCAAGGCATGGGAGATGGTGCAAAAGAAGGATGAGGAACTCAGAGGCAGTAGCAACGGGCCCATCGGTGGCTACCGTAGGTGGTTGAAAGCCTACATCCAAGGTCTGGATTGGCTCCCGAGTTTGAGAACCACTAAGGGGGTGGAAGTTGAAGCTCTGGAGGAGGACGAAGAGGTGCAGGCCCTCAGGGCAGAACTCGAGAATGCCCAAACAGTCAAAGAAAAGTTCAAATCAGCAGCTCTTAAGATCCGAAAGGAGAATGCCGAACTGAGAGACGTAAATATAGCCACCACCAAGGCCTTGGAACAAGAGACCAAAAGGGCTCGTAAGGAAGAACATGACCGGAACAAATTCCGAGGGGCTCTGTGGGACAGTAACAATGAGCTTAAGCTCCGGAGAGAGGAAAGGGACCAATCACGAGTAGACTGTTTAATCTTGAAGGATGAGTTGAGGATTTGCCTAAGGTTCAAGAGAAGCTTGTCTCAGCGGTTATGCGAGACCGAGACCAACATGTTAGCCATCATCAACAAGTACCAAGAAGAATTAAATCTATCCACAGCCCACGAGCACAAAGTGGCGGACGAATATGCCCGAGTGTACGCAGAAAAGGAGGCTAGAGGAAGGGTGAGTGACTCGTTACATCAAGAGGCAACGATGTGGATGGACCAATTTGCTTTTACTTTGAACGGGAGTCAAGAACTTCCCCAATTGCTGGCCAAGGCCAAAGCGATGGCGGACACCTACTCCGCCCCTGAGGAGATCCACAGACTTCTAAGCTATTGTCAGCATATGATAGACTTAATGGCCCATATAATTAAGAACTGCTAGGAAGTTTGTATTGTCACTCAGATCTTGACTAGTTATAACTTTCTGAATGAAATGAGTTTATCCCGCGTTTTTACTCCAAAAATCAGTGCGAATCAAATCACTCCCACATTTTATCTCTAGCATGCATTCATTATTTTTACGTACTCCTCACGTTTGGTTTTTAGGAAAAACGCCATAACTAAACGCGCCCCAAGGCATCCCTATCGCACTAGATCCAAATCTAGGACGATGGGTGACCAAGAGGAAGTACAGGAACAGATGAAAGCCGACATGTCGGCTTTGAAAGAGCAAATGGCTTCCATGATGGATGTCATGCTAGGAATGAGGCAACTAATGGAGAATAACGCGGCCACCGCTGCCGCTGTTAGTTCGGCTGCCGAAGCAGACCCAAGTCTCCCAGCTACCACGCACCATCATATCCCAAACGTGGTAGGACGCGAAAGAAGCACACTGGGGCACATCAGCAACCCCCATCTGGGATACAACCAAGTGGCTTACCCCTATGGATTACCACCTAATTACACGCCACCAGTCATACGTGATGGCGCGGGTCATGTCCCTTTCCCCATCCTTGAAGGGGAGCCTCCTCGATAGTCGAACAAGATTCACGAGGATCGTCGAGAGCATGCCCAAGGAGACATCGATTCCTATTCCCCGGTCCCCGTCGAGGGGCCGGCACCCAACACACTACCTCAGCCCAACCTCATGGGAGAACCTCGAAACCCCCCAACACAACCAATATTTTTGTCCGCAGGAGGGCCACCCCCGGCAGCGGAAGAAAAGAGGAAACTCGATCTCATCGAAGAGAGATTAAGGGCTGTTGAAGGCTTTGGTGACTATCCGTTCGCAGACATGACTGATCTTTGCTTAGTATCAGACGTCGTCATCCCCCCGAAATTCAAGGTACCTGATTTCGATAGGTACAAAGGGACGACTTGTCCTAAGAACCATCTCAAAATGTATTGTCGCAAGATGGGGGCGCATTCTAGGGATGAGAAGTTGTTGATGCACTTCTTCCAAGATAGCTTGGCTGGGGCAGCGGTCATCTGGTACACTAATCTAGAAGCTTCCCGCATCCGCACTTGGAAGGATCTGATTACTGCCTTCCTTAGGCAGTATCAGTACAACTCTGATATGGCTCCCAACCGGACTCAGCTGCAAAACATGGTTAAAAGGGAAAGCAAGTCCTTTAAAGAGTACGCTCAGCGTTGGAGGGACCTGGTAGCGCAAGTAGCCCCTTCCATGGTCGAAAGGGAAATGATTACCATGATGGTAGACACCTTGCTTGTGTTTTACTATGAGAAATTAGTGGGCTACATGCCCTCCAGCTTCGCAGACTTGGTATTCGCCGGGGAAAGGATCAAAGTGGGCTTGAAGAGAGTGAAGTTCGATTACGTCTCCTCCACAGGTACCAACGCTTGGAGGATCGGAGCAACTGGGGAAAAGAGGAAGGAAGGAGATACCCATACGGTCACTTCAACGCCTGCATGGGTCAAGCCGCCGCAGATCTCCCACGGTTCCCACCAATATGCGCAACATCACCCGAGCTTTTCAGCTCGCGCCGGGGTCTCCTCCAACTCAGCACCCGTACAACCTAGGGCGGCCGTGCCCATCCAGAGGGAGGCCCCCCAAGCTACGACTCCAACCCCGACTCGCCCGGTCGACAATGCCCACTTTGGCGTCGGTTCGAACGCGATAAGCAACTTTCCCCCGAGGCCAACTCCAGAATTCACCCCGATCCCAATGACACACAAAGACCTCTTGCCATCCCTCGTCGCCAACCAGATGGCTGTGATATCTCCTGGAAGGATCTACCAGCCTCCTTTCCCAAAGTGGTATAACCCTAACGCAACCTGCGCATACCATGGGAGAACCCCGGGCCACTCAATCGAATAGTGCATGGCCTTCAAACACAAGGTCCAAAGTTTGACAGAAGCCGGATGGCTGACGTTTCAAGAGGACCGGCCCAACGTAAAGACAAACCCGTTTACCAATCATGGAGAGGGAGTGGTTAATGCCGTCGAGTCGGGTAGGCCGCGCAGGTCCAAACCTTTGAAGGACGTGACGACTCCCAAAAGGTTTATCTACGAGGCCCTACAAAAGGGGGGCGAAATTCCCCGCGGTGGGCACGAGAAAGATTCCTATTTGATGCATCCCAGCGCGCTACATAACATAGAAGCGTGTTTAGCAGTAGAAGACCCATTGCAACAAATGATAAACCAAGGTTGGCTGGAAGTCGGCGATGAGGGGGGTGAAGAGAAGCACATATGCATGCAATCCGCAGATGAGGAAGGTCTTAGAAAGCCTAAGCCTTTGGTGATACATTTCACCAGAGACACAGCTCCCTTTGGTGATACCTATTCCATTTCCATACAAAAACAGCCACGCAGTGTCGTGGAGGTGTGTGTCTCCAAGCGAAAGGAAGGAAGGAGCCTCCGACATCAGCTCGCTGTCGGCCAAAGTAACCAATATCACGGGGCTAAGCGGCATGACCCGCGTCGGTCATGTGTTCGCACCCCCTGACTTGCCGACACAGCCCGCAAACGCTAAAGGGAAGGCAAAGATGACGGAAGGACAAAATGTCAAAGTAATCCTCGCTCCGGACGAGGATGTTCCAATGAAAGGTCTTTCTGAGAGAAGGGATGGCTGTGACAAGAAAGAAGTATCGCTCGAGGAGGCCGGCAAGTTCCTCTGCATTATTCAACAAAGCGAGTTCAAGGTCATTGAGCATCTCAACAAAACCCCAGCTAGAGTCTCTCTTTTGGAACTGCTCATGAGCTCTGAGCCTCATCGAGATTTGCTAGTAAAAGTCTTGAATGAAGCTCATGTAGCCCAAGACATCTCCGTAGAAGGCTTTGGGGGACTCATCAATAACATCACCGCCAACAACTACGTCGCCTTCGCTGAAGAGGAAATCCCTGCCGAGGGGAGAGGGCATAACAGGGTTTTGCATGTGTCAGTCAAATGCATGGACCACGTCATGGCCAAGGTACTCATCGATAACGGCTCCAATTTGAATGTGATGCGCAAAAGCACGTTGGAGAAATTTCCGTTTAACGCTTCCCATCTAAGGCCAAGTTCCATGGTGGTCCGTGCCTTCGACGGCAGCCACCGAGAGGTGAGGGGAGAGATTGACCTCCCCATACAGATAGGGCCTCATACCTGCCAGGTTACATTCCAAGTGATGGATATTAACCCGGCTTACAGCTATCTTTTGGGACGCCCGTGGATCCACTCAGTGGGAGTCATTCCCTCTACACTCCACCAAAAGCCAAAGTTCGTAGTGGAGGGGTATTTGGTCATTGTATCGGGGGAGGAAGACGTCTTGGTAAGTTGCCCTTCCTCTATGCCATATGTGGAAGCCGCGGAGGAGTCATTGGAAACGGCCTTCCAATATTTTGAGGTAGTAAGCATTGCCTCCGTAGATTCCCTCTCTAGGTAGCCTTGCCTGTCCGATACGGCAATGATGGTGGCCCGGGTGATGTTGGGGTATGGCTACGAGCCCGGAACGGGTTTGGGCAAGAATAACGGCGGTAGAACCAACCTGGTAAGCACCAGAGGAAACCACGGGAAGTTTGGGTTAGGCTATAAACCAACGCAAGCTGACATAAGGAAAAGTATCGCGGAAAGGAAGAACAGAGGCAAAGGCTCACAGTTGGGACAACAAGCCGAAGAGGCCCCGCCCTACCACATCCGTAGAGGCTTTATAAGTGCGGGTCTAAGACACGAAGGCCAAGTCGCCGCGATATGCGAGGATGACTCCCCGAGGGGATCGGATTTTGTACGGCCATGTCCTCCTGGTTTCCGACTAGGAAATTGGCGAGTGGAGGAGCGCCCAGACATTTACGCAACAAGCATAATGTAACCCTTTGTAGCTTTAAAACTCTATGGTTGGGCCTAGGCTTTAGAGTTTCCTTTTGTTAAGGCATTATGTCTTTTGTTCTTGAATTTATAATATAAAGATCTTTCTTCATCTGTTCCTGCACCTCTACCCATTCTCATTCATTTGCATGTTTATTTCTTTACGCTTAAAACGCCAGATCCGACGACGAGTCCCTCAAAGGTACTAATACCCAGGACCCAGCCGTCGATTTCGAGTAAGAAGCGAGTTAGACGGAGAGTGAAGAGGACGAGGATGTGGGACTTCCCCCAGAGTTGGAGAGGATAATCGCTCAGGAGGACCAAGAGATGAGGCCACATCAAGAAGAGACAAAACTAGTAGACTTAGGAACCGATAGTGGGAAAAAGGAAGTAAAGATAGGTATGGGTATGACCGCACCCATCCGTGAAGAATTGATGGCCCTGCTAAAAAACTACCAAGACATCTTTGCCTGGTCATACCAAGATATGCCCTGTTTGAGTTCTGACATCGTATAACACAGATTACCTCTAAATCCTGAGTGTTCCCCGATAAAACAAAAGCTGAGGAGGATGAAGCTCGAGATGTCCTTGAAAATAAAAGAAGAGGTAAAGAAATAATTTGACGCTGGCTTTCTGGCTGTCGCTCGGTACCTGAAATGGGTTGCCAACATTGTACCAGTCCCTAAGAAGGATGGAAAGGTACGAATGTGCGTGGATTATCGGGACCTGAATCGAGCCAGTCCCAAGGACAATTTCCCTCTGCCGCACATCGATATCCTTGTGCATAATACGACTAATTTCGCTCTGTTTTCCTTCATGGACGGGTTCTCTGGCTACAATCAGATAAAAATGGCGGCAGAGGATATGGAAAAGACTACCTTCGTCACCCGTTGGGGGACGCTCTGTTATAAAGTGATGTCCTTTGGGCTCAAGAACGCCGGGGCAACCTATCAACGGGCTATGGTGGCTTTGTTCCACGACATGATGCATCGAGGAATCGAGGTCTATGTGGACGACATGATCGCCAAGTCTAGAACCGAGGAGGAACACCTTGTCAACTTGCAGAAGTTGTTTGAAAAGCTTAGGAAGTATCGATTGAGGTTAAACCCCGCTAAGTGCACCTTTGGGGTCAAGTTAGGGAAATTACTGGGTTTCATCGTAAGCCAGAAAAGGATAGAGGTGGAGCCCGAAAAGGTGAAAGCCATCCTTGAGATGCCAGAACCGTGTACCAAGAAGCAGGTCCGAGGTTTCCTGGGGCGTTTGAACTACATTTCCAGATTCATATCGCAGCTCACCGCTATCTGTGAGCCGTTGTTCATGCTCTTACGCAAGAACCAATCCATCCGCTGGAACGAGGACTGTCAAGAGGCGTTTGGAAGGATCAAACAGTGCCTCATGAACCTTCCCGTGCTTATGCCGCCGGTGCCCGGAAGACCTCTCATCTTGTATATGACGATTTTGGACAAGTCAATGGGGTGTATGTTGGGGCAACATGACGAGTCCTGGTAAAGAGAGCCCGCCGTCTACTACTTGAGTAAGAAGTTCACGGCCTGTGAGATGAACTACTCCCTGCTGGAAAGAACGTGTTGTGCTTTAGTCTGGGCATCCCACCGTCTAAGACAGTACATGATGAGCCATACCACCTGGCTAATATCCAAAATGGACCCGGTCAAGTACATCTTTGAGAAGCCTGCTCTGACAGGGCGGATCGCCCGGTGGTAGGTTTTGCTATCCGAGTTCGATATAGTCTATGTCACCCAAAAGGCGATAAAGGGAAGCGCTTTGGCGGATTATTTGGCTCAGCAGCCTCTCAATGACTATCAACCCATACATCCCGAGTTCCCGGATGAGGACATCATGGCCTTGTTTGAGGAAAAACTAGACGAGGACAAGGACAAGTGAATCATGTGGTTTGATGGAGTGTCAAACGTTCTAGGCCATGGTGTTGGGGCAACATTGGTCTCTCCGAACAATCAATGTATACCTTTCACAGCCAGGCTGGGGTTCGACTGCACCAATAACATGGCTGAATATGAAGCATGCGCTCTGGGCGTCTAGGCAGCAATTGACTTCAACGTCAAGCTACTCAAGGTGTACGGAGACTCGGCGCTGGTGATTCACCAGCTGAGAGGGGAATGGGAAACTAGAGACCACAAGCTGATACCCTACCAGGCCTATATCAAGGAATTGGCTAGTTTCTTTGATGAGATCTCCTTCCATCACATTCCTCGAGAGGAAAATCAAATGGCGGATGCGCTTGCCACTTTAGCGTCCATGTTTCAGCTGAGACCGGACGGAGACCTACCGTACATTGAGTTCAGGTGTCGTGGCAAACCCGCACATTGTTGTCTGGTGGAAGAAGAACAGGACGATAAGCCTTGGTATTTCGATATCAAGTGGTACGTTGACAGCAAAGAGTAAACACCAGAGGCTTCCGACAACGACAAGAGGACGTTAAGGAGATTGGCGGTCAGCTTCTTCATGAGCGGAAGCATACTATACAAGAGAAACCATGATATGGTTCTGCTACGCTGCGTGAACGCTAAGGAAGCTAAAAGCATGCTGGGGGAGGTCCATGAGGGCTCTTTTGGTACGTACGCTAACGGGCACGCCATGGCTAGGAAGATCTTAAGGGCGGGTTACTATTGGCTCACCATGGAGAGCGATTGTTGTCTCCATGTGAGGAAGTGTCGCAAATGCCAGACATTTGCAGACAATGTCAACTCTCCGCCCTTGCCTCTGAATGTCTTGGCCGCACCGTGGCCGTTTTCCATGTGGGGAATAGATGTGATTGGGGCCATAGAGCCCAAAGCTGCGAACAGACACCGTTTCATCCTAGTGGCGATTGATTACTTCACTAAGTGGGTCGAAGCCGCGTCGTACGCTAGCATCACCAGGAGTGTGGTGGTCAGGTTTATTAAGAGGGAGATTATCTGCCGGTATGGTTTGCCGAGGAAGATCATCACGGACAATGGCACCAACTTGAATAACAAGATGATGGGGGAAATGTGCGAGGAGTTTAAGATCCAACATCACAATTCCACACCCTACAGACCAAAGATGAACAAAGCCGTGGAGGCAGCCAATAAGAATATCAAGAAGATTATCTAGAAGATGAACAAAGTCGTGTCATACAATGATTGGCACGAGATGCTCCCATTCGCGTTACATGGTTACCGAACCACAGTACGCACATCAACCGGGGCAACACCGTTCTCGTTGGTATATGGAATAGAGGCTGTGCTACCATTTGAGGTGGAAGTCCCGTCATTGAGAATCTTGGCGGAGTCCGGATTAAAGGAATCGGAATGGGCCCAAGCACGTTTCGATCAGCTTAATCTCATAGAAGGCAAGCGTTTGGCTGCCATAAGCCACAGGCGTTTATATCAGAAACGAGTGAAGAACTCTTTTGACAAGAAGGTACGCTCGCGCAGGTTCAGCGAAGGGGACTTGGTGCTGAAGAAAGTCTCCCAAGCTCTGAAAGACAACAGAGGAAAGTAGGCCCCAAACTACGAAGGGCCTTTCATTGTAAAAAGGGCTTTCTCCAGAGGGGCCCTGGTGCTCGCCAACATGGATGACGAGGAGCTACCTTCACCCGTGAACTCCGACATTGTCAAGCGATACTACGCTTAAGATCTGGGGCAATTGAGGAAGTCGCTGCATGTTTTTATTTTTGTGTGTTCTTCTTGGTTTCCCCCAGGGATTCCTGTCCTCTGTAATTCTCTCTCATCGCAGTCTTTTAAAAAAGAACGTAGGATTGAGGTTCCGATCCTCGCTTTGTGCGTTAAAAGATGTGTAGTATTTGATAACCTGAGCCTTTTCGCTCAGTCCATGGGATGCCCCAAGCGCTTAATTGAAACTAAACCCGACAAGCTTTTGCTAAAAGATTATTGCATTTGAAAACGCTCATGCATACGCATACACATGCATATTTGCTATCTTATGACAGGAGCAGGATCGTTTTAGGCAATAGTCAAATACCGAGCCAAATCCAGAGACAGAGATGAATCGAGGTAAGCGGTAATGCGGCCACGATTTGTTGCGCAATGTCGTTGCCTGCTTTCAGGTACTTAGGGATGGGCACGAGTGGAGGCTAGGCCCATGATCAATGGATCGTCGTGCCACGTCCAGCTTCGGACAAGCGAGAAGCGCTACTGGGAAGCAGCCTAGTATCCTTTAAATTCCTACTTATTATTGTTGTTGTTTCTTTGAGGTGATGGTCGAATGCCTAATTTACCCTAGGGGGTTCGAGTAAGCGAACACCGACCCATAGAGAGCGCGTACCTTTGTGTTAAAAAAAATGCAGGGTTAGCTCGCCTGGGCGACACCCCCTGCACGAAATGGTTTAAAAAGAGAGGGGGAGTGCAGTTTTCACCCAAGCAACTTCTCCCCCTCACTTAAGAACACTGCACTCATGGGATTTCTAGCTTTTTCTGACCCTAGGCCACCATTGTGTGCTTTTTGCTTCCATTTTAGTGTGCTTGCCACTCCATACAAGTAAGTGCACTATCCTTTGGTTTCTAGCTTTCAATTGATGCCTTTTATGCTTTAAATTGTACACGATTTGACCAATTTCATGAGACAATTTGGGGAAAATTTGTGCTTTGATTCATTGAGTTGGGGGGTTGTAGGGGATGGCCTTAGGCCTAGGTTGTGTTCTGAAATGATGGGGCAAGCCACATTGCCCCTATCCCCTTGTTGTTGGAACCCAAATGTGCACCCACCAAGTGCTTGGTGAAATGCCTCAATGGTGTTTGCGCATAAGTTTGTGCTCGTAGGATTTACGTTGGTAGACCTAAAGAAACTAGCTTACCACAATGACCCTTTCGTCATGGCAGAACAAGCTAAACAAGTGTTTTATGTGCAAGACCCTTGTGATGAAAGGTGGTCCGTGGTTCTACACAGGAAAACAATTGGTGTTAATGTAGAAGATGATGATTCATACATTGATACTTATGTTAGTCCTTTGTCCACACAAATGACTCCTAATGTCATCAGAGAAGAAGAAGCTGTGTGTTAATCGTAATGATCATCATGAAGGAGAATTAATTAACATCGTCTAATGTAATTTTCTAATTATGTATTTCATTTCGGTACATTCATTTACATAAATGATTCAATTTTTTGATAATTTTAACTAACTCAAGTTTTTTTCTTTACAGGCCCATGGCTACTCCACCTGCCTCGCCTCCTCCTCCTCCTCCTACAGTAGCATCAAAGTCTCTGTCTACCTTGAAGCGGACACGCAAAGCCACACGACTATGATCCTTGGCCACTAGACCACCTGAGGTAGAGAGACAGGTGGTCAACGTCGATCCTGCAATCGGGAAGGTTGACGATCCCCACAAGAAGAAATTAAGAACATATTTGGGGATTGTCACTCGTGATAAGGTCAATGTGACATACGACACTTGGAAGGAAGTCCCTGCTGCTAAGAAGGATTTGATATGGGATGATATTAAGGTATTTTAGTTTTGATCTTTCATTTTCTTTATTATCCAAAATTTATAATTTACTAACAATAAAACCTAATTTATTGTTTGTTAGGCTAAATTTGATATTCCTGAAGCTTCTGACGGTAGGACAAAGAAGAAAGTACTTCAGACTGTCGGTGAGCGGTGGAGACAGTTTAAATCTGATTTGATGAGGAAATGGGCACTTGCAGCCGACAAGGACAGTGTGGACGACACTGTTTGTGAAAAATACGGCATTAGCAAGGAGAAATGGGCCTAGTTTTGTCAGACCCGTAGAGACCCCTCCTGGGAGGTATGTACTTTGTCATTTTAATTGTTTTCCACTAAAAATTCAGTTCTTATAATACATTGTAGTAATGATTTACATTAATGTTCGAGTTTTGCAGGATGTGCGGAAAAAGGCACAGGCCATCCAGAAGCAAAATACCGCCCCCACGTGTTGTCTCATGGGGGTTATGAATATTTAAAACAAAAGCTGATGGCTGAGGAGACAAAGAAACATTGGAGGAAGCTACTCAATCCGGAAGCACTGAGGGCGTGATTGACCCTCCATCTCCCATTAGACAACACGTGAAGTGGAAGATGGCCCACACCAAGAAAACTGGGCTGATGACGTCTGAGGCAGCAAAGGAAATTGCTAACAAGATTGTAAGTCATTTTCAATTAAGAATTGTAATTATCTTTGTTTATTCTATGAATGACTAAACAAATATATGTGTTCTATATAGGATTCTTTGGAGGAGCAGGCGTCACAGGGTTCATTTGTCCCCCATGGATGTCAGGATCTCCTGATTGCTGCCAATAGGCGACCAGAACACCCTGGCTGTGTGCGTGCTGCTGGAGCCAATGTGACCATAAAGCAATACTTTGGATCGGCTCCACGATCCTCCCGTAGTTCTTCCTCCATGGCTCCTGAAGAACTCGAGCAGCTGACTCAACAAATCAGGGACCAACTGGAGGAGTCGATCACAAAAAAAGTGACGCGGCAACTGATGTTATCCTTCAGCCAGATAGTTGCAATCACAGATCCAATCACAGGGACTTGTACTGCCTCCGGAGCATGAGGTTGGTCCCTCAGCTGCTCGTGTCAACACAAAGGGGAGTTGTGTTGATCCCTCAACGACCGATCCAGACACGGGTGACTCAAACAAATTCGGGTTGTACATTGAAGAAAATCCTTCCCGCCTAGTTGCCCTAGGAAGAGTTTATGAGGGATCCACAGCGGTTTACAGCATACCTTTGTTGCATGGACAAGTGAAGGTTGGTTTTGAGGAGGTTAAAGATGCAGAGACTCCTGTTCCTGTACCCATTGACGAGGTTATTTTAGTGGGGCAGACACTTAACACCTTCCTTGCTTGGCCGACACTTCTCGTGAAGCGTTTATCAGAACAAGTATTTTACTCTCATTATATGCTTCTTTTTTTCAATTGAATTGTTCACTGTAATTAAATTATGTTAATTAACTATGTTGGATAAATAGGCAGTTGTGTCTCCAGCAAAACCTCCAGATAGGCCAGATCATGAGGTCGATGATCCCCTATATTTGATGACATTGACCATCCCACCACTCTTTTTGAAGCCTTTCCAGGTTATGTGGAATGCTACCATGTTCGGGGTGTTTAATGAAGACTTCCCGTTGTACATAAAGCACGAAGATCTCTTTGAAATTGCACATGGTGGTCAATGTCTCAGCATATCTATTATACAGTTGCGGATTCTGTAAGTCAATTTACATTATTGTTAATTACTTAAGTTGTTGTTTTAAATTCATACATAATTAACTTTGTCTAAACAACAATAGGCATCTGACTGAGACAAGTATGCGAGCGGAGAATTCCGATATGTATGGATTCCTTGAGCCACAGTCCATTTAGAGATTTGGACAATCGCAATTTGAATTAGAAAGTTACATGAAGAGTTGGATGTAGAGTTCAAAACATGATGTCTACCTTGGAGCCTACCTGAATGGGTAAGTCAAACTGAACAACTGAATTTAAATAATGTATAATACTATAATAACCCATATTGGTCTCCACTGCAGCGCACACTAGCAAATGGTCGTCATTTTGCCTAAGGAAAATCTTGTTGTCTGGTTTTGTTCCTTGCATAACAGGCCAGACAACTACCTTAAAGGAATAATTAACAGGTCAGTGTTGTTTTTCAATACATTTGCATTAGCATAACTCAACAACATCAAAATTTTAATGTTCCTTGTATTCAACAGTGCTTTGAAAGGACTTGATGATACTCTATAACCTAAATCCAAGGCTGGTGCTAGGTGGATTGTTGTTAAGGTACGTGATTTAAATAAAACTTCTACTTATATATATTTTATGTGTGTGTACACTAATTATAGTTAACGTTTAATATCCAAATTTCATTATGTATTTAGTGTAATAGACAAAAAGGAAGCACTGAGTGCAGCTATTACATCATGCACTAGATGTCCACGATAATCTTAGGAACTTTCAGCAATAATTGGGAAACGGTACTTGTTTATTTCAAACAAAGTTGATTTTCTTATCATTGGTATTACATTATTAACTTATATTTTATTCGATCATGTTGTATTTTAATGATGTTAGACCATTGGAAGCAGAGAGATTGAAGGTGCTTCGCATCCAGTGGACACAATATTATCTCAAAGTTAGAAATCAAACTTAGGATGTTAGGGAACTATGTAACTTTAGGTTACTTAATTAGTTTTCTAGCTTGCATTACATTTTTTACAATTGCTGTTTCATTTTAACATTGAATAATCTTTGTTGATAGTTATTAATAAATTATTTATTCATAGTTATCAATTGATTTTTTACAATTGATAGTTTACTAGCTAGCTTTCTGTTAAAACTTGTTTGAAAGCAGAATGCAAATGATATATGTTGTGCTATGTGGTTTGATTTTAAATTTACAGATTAAATTTTGGGTTTTTTTTTTTTGTAAAAATAGAGAGAGTATTTTAAAAAAATTCCTAATAACAATATCGGTTTTTCCAAAAAAACCGATGTTAATATACACAAATGTTAACATCGGTTTTTCAAAAAACCGATGTTGTTTGTGTATATTAACATAAAAAAACCGATGTTAATATCAAAAAAACGTTAACATCAGTTTAAGTAAAAAATCGATGTTAACTTATACGTTAACATCGATTTATGTTAAAAACCGATGTTAACATATAAGTTAACATCAGTTTTTTACTTAAACTGATGTTAATGTTTGGAAGTTAACATCGGTTTTGTAAAAAAACTGATGTGAATTATCAACATTCATACATTTTTTTTTGGTGTAATTCTTATTATATAACATCGGTTATTTAAATAATCGATGTTGTTAATTTTACGTTAACATCAATTTTAAAAAATCGATGTTAACGATAATACTTTCAACATGGTTACTTTCAACATCGGTTAAAAACCAATGTAGAAAGTCATAAATAATCGATGTAAAAAACATATTTTCTAATAGTGATAGAATATCACATCCAAGAATAGTAGGGATGTTAATATGTGCCATTAAGGCTATTAAAAGAAAGTCTCAACATCTTATTTTTGTAGACAATATAGTCCTAGTTGAAAATAGTCGAGAAAGGAAATAAATGAGAGGTTAGTGATGAAAGAATATGGCTATCATTTAAATAGAAGTAGAATGTAAATTTAGCAGGAAGCACACCAAACCTAACTTTGAGGATCATACAAAACAAGAAATAGATGGAGATCTAAACCATTGAATTCAAGAAAGGAGAAAGAAATGGAGTGATTTTAGTGTTATGACTAATGACAGAAAGATACCACTCTAACTTAAGGAAATGTTTTACCACAGTTATAGTACCTAGGATGTTGTATGAGACAAAAATGTTGGGTGGTAAAAAGTCAATAGAATAAAGTCAATGTTGCATTAGATGAGTGGATATACCAGACACGATTAGGAATAATTTATAATGAGGAAGTTGAGGTAGTACCTTTTGTATAATAGAAAAAAAATACAAAAAAATGGTAGAACTTTGCGTTGGGTGATTCATGCATGTGTGTAGGATAATTGTAGAAGCTTCAATTAGGGAAATTGATTATACAAACAGTAGCCTAATCTCTAGAGGCAGGGATACCAAGAATCTAGTGGGAAAAGGCTACATTATTGGTTGTTGTATTTACAGATCTTTTAATAATGGCTCTTGAAGGTAAATTCAACAGTAATCGTAAAAATGCTAGTCAGGATAAAGTCCTAATGAAAAGAAATAATAATAATAACAATAATATCACTTCCTGAGCTCTAATAATAAACTTTTATGCATATTTGGCATAAAATGAGACATTTAATATGGCCAACAAATCTTAAAATACAGAATACAAGACATCATCTACAACATCAACAATATAACCTTGTGGGATAATCTATTACCAAAATTTGGGCTGTGGATATCAATAGTAGAAATCCTACCTGATGCACCATATTGACAAATGGAGATAAAAACCAACAGTCAAATGCTTATAAATATAAAATGGGCAAAATGGAAGGTGCAACGTACCAATAATTGTTTCTTGTGCTGTTTGCATTGTGGAAGAATTCCAAGCCTATCTGGCATTGATTCATCAAGTTCTACAAAATAAGATATATTAAGAAAACAAAAATGAGGGCAATGGTAAAGCAAATAGATATTCACTGGCACAACCTTTAGTTTGTAGTAAAGTGGCAAGAACACTCAAAGAACCCCAAACTTGTGCATCATCCCCTTAAGTAACATATGCAAGAAAAACCTCCCTATGTCAATTAAAGTAGACATGATGGCAAAAAATTTATCATAATTGTTAGCAAAAGTCTAAGAATCAGAATACTACTTTTTTTTATTTAATAGAATAGAAATTGCATGTTGTCACTTCAATTACTCAACAACAACTATAGGAATAATAGTTTGAGCTGGCATGGCAAGTTCACAAATGCTTCTAGATCCAAAGATTAGAAGAAAACACAAGTGAACTATTTTCAGTCTATTAATATATGAACAAAAATCAAGTTTAAATTCAGGTGAAAAGATAGACCTTTACCTTATAGCCAAATTTGAACTGCTACAAT
The DNA here is from genome assembly GCF_000004515.6 of Glycine max. Lineage (NCBI taxonomy): Eukaryota > Viridiplantae > Streptophyta > Magnoliopsida > Fabales > Fabaceae > Glycine > Glycine max. Next base: position 28,932,330 of record NC_016089.4, read on the forward strand.
TATCTTTTGACATAACACTTTTTGGGTCTAAACCTGAAGAACTAGAAGAGTTTGGCACATTCAATGTCAAGCATCCTGCATTGCACTTGGCAATATTATCATCTTCTGGTTCTTGGCTTATGAACGTAAGACCACGATCAGAGATATAGCAATTGACTTTACCCCTAGAAAATATTGTAAAGGTATCTAAAGGATAAAAAAGAGCAACGACTATGGAATTTGTCAAATCTTTGATCTTGACTATCCTTAAGTTGCAACAAAGTAGAGAGAACATTAGTAAGAACACACTGTATAATAAATATTAAATAAAAATCCCTCCAAGAAAAAATCTTTTAGAGATCCTTGAGTAGATGTAAATGTTGATCAAAGTGAACATTGAAAGACATAAAGAGAAGTTCCATACATTAGCATCCACTACTCTCAAGGAATGAAGAAGTATTGGAAAAATCAGAAGCATCAAATTGTTGTCTGTTATTACCCTCCCAACATCAGGAATTCCAACAGAGATAACATCGCTAAAGTAATATAGGTTATCCTTAATTTCATCTAGAACAACAATAATTTGAAGTAATTTCTCTATCAGGAATTCCAACAGAGATAACATCAAATTTCTGTCTCAGTAACAATAATTTCTCTATCAGGAAAGAAGAAAATCTGAAGTTAATATGCCAAAGAGAAAAGAAGATATGATGTCTTACTTGAGTGTCTCAGAGATCAGTCTATTTAAATCCATACATTGATTCTTAAAAAATGAAACCAGGTTTGAGAAGTAATCGGTGTGAGGTACACTGGTTATATACATGTTGACACATTCATCCCCAACTGAAAAAGTGTACAACCAATTGTCAGAAAATTAAATATTTTTGCATCATAACATAACTGAGTTCAAGAAAAAAAATTGGAGGGGGGAGGCCACGTAAAATAGTAAATCTTACAATGATAAATAGTAAGGGTCACAACACATACAATAGTGAGAATCATGTTCTCCTTATGAAAGGCAAAGCGTCTTGCTTTAACATATAGTGGAAATGAAACTACTTCCTCCTAAATGCATAGAAAAATATAAAAACATTTAAAGATGTAGGAAACAAAGAATTATTTGATATCTCCTTCCCAGAAAAAACATTATTGAAAAAAATGGTTAAATTACTCAGTTGGATTATTTGGAAATTTACAAGACCCAAACTATAATTTTTTAATTGGGGCCTTAATCATGTATATTTTTAATTGAGTTCCTAGGGTTTTTAAAGCCGCCATAAATTGTCATTTTCCAACAGTTTCAAGCAACTACAAACTAACGACAGGGACCTACTATTTTAGTTTGGGATCCAATTAAAAAATCAGTTTAGGGACCTACTTGAAAATTACCAAATAATTTAGGGACCAACTGAGTAGTTTAACAAAAAAAATCAACTAAGCTTGAAAGACTGAGCAAAAACAGATGTCCAACTATGCATATATCCATAAAATTAATAATCTCACAAGATAGACTGTTACAACTTACACGAATACCAATTGTTCAATAGGTTTCTGGTTCAAATCTATTCTCTGTATATAAACAATTGATTTTTTATCCTTCCATTCATTTCTTTTTTTGATACCAAGAACTTTCAACACAAAGAATTTGCCTTAAAACATGTATTGCCTACTTTTTATGGCCAACAACTAGAAAAAGAAATAAAAAATCACTCTCAACTCTTTTTCCATTTTAAAACCTTAAATGTTATTCTTATTAAGACCATCTTAGAGGTCTCCCTTAAGCTAATATTCTGAATAATTATCAGAATAAGTAGACCCAGAGCACAGAAAACTTACATTGCGAGTCTTCATACGTAGAGAAATTCTATTCTTGTTAAATTTTCCACTTATTGCTCTTCAATGACCCGAAGACATTTAACCAAAGAACTAGTTAGCAAAATTATACAAAGGAGGATCAACAAATTTATACAACCCTAGAAAACAAACTTCATGAATCATAAACTTTCATTCAACAATAGGATGCATCAAAACGAACCTTAAAAAGGATATGTAGTATGATAATATCTCTTCGTTGAAAAAGTCAAATGTATATGTAATTAGGTAGTTCATATGCTCATTACTAAACATATAATCTACAAAAGGTACAAAAAAGATGATTATTTTGACCGTCAACGTTGTTAAATCTAGTCAAGAAACTAATGTAACTGCCTAATAGGGAACTGTATTTGGCAATCAACATACATATAGCGTGTTTACTTCTTAGGTTCTAGATCATAATGCTCACTGTTTGTAGCAACTGAAGTGGAATACTAACGGTTCTGCCAAGTTTAAGAACACGTACAAACTTTACCACAACTTGCATTTCCATGAAGAATCTGCCACAAGCCATGATATATAAATTGCCACCACTAAACAAAATTTATTGAGTAGTGAGTAACATAAGAAAAATGGAATCTCACTCTAAAAAGCTTGGGTCATGTTGGTCAGTGGTCACCATATGTTATCAACTTCGTAATAGATCTCAGTGCCTCGATAACAAAATCCTTCCACACATTACACAATTTAGAAAACTAGGAAAACCATGAAAAATGAGTCAAAGAATGTTCTCAGATTAGGATGGAGTTATTATTACCTTATTAGCCTCGTTTACTATTTCAACTTTCGCCAATTGATCAGTTAAGTACCTATGCACCATAAGGCAGCAGGACAACACTTAATGAATAAACAAAATATCAGTAAAGTTTACCCGATCATTTTTTATATTATCATTAAGCAACAAAATGAACTTCAAGTCAACATTAAAGAAATCACAAATGGGTTATCATTAGCAACAAGACTCATATCCTCTATCCCCTCTACCAACCCCCTTATAAAATTCTGATAACAAAATAAGAAATGCCTCTAAGAGAGAGCCCTAATCTTTGTCTTTGTTATACATACATTAAATTATGAACAAGTATTCAAGACTGGTATCAAGAGAATCAAACTCCTCAAGAGCATGGGTTTGACACTTGATAAAAAATTCATCATGCTATCAATATTATTAGTTCATAATATGCATTACCAAAAATAAAGCAAGCATCATAATAACAACTATGATGGAGGTATATAATGCGAGTGTGCAATTGATTTATCAAGTAAGGCATACCTGCAGTACATGAAGAATTCACAGAACCAGCTGATATGATTGCATCGGGTGGAAAAACATTTCTATTTTGAAAAGCTTCAACATGTCATGGGACCCATTCATCCTTCTACTCCATATGTCCTAGCCTATAGAACCCATAAGGCTTCATGAAATTTTGAACACAATGAGTAAGGACCAAATATTAAAAACCAATTTTAATAAGAATTATCTAATATTTGAAGTTTATTGGGAGTTCACAAAACATTCCTAACCCAACTTCGAACTAAGCACCGACCTTCCATAACCACCAAAACCCCATCTGCACACCCAAGTAATCAACACTTATAACTATACTCAGGGGAGTTAAACAATGAAGCAGGAGACTAGAGGATTACTCAAGTGTAGATAAAGCCATTCTTATCCACTGCCACTAAATATCCAAAACAAAAACATTATGGAAAAGTAGTAAATAAGGTGATATAACCAAGATTAAGTAAGGAATAACAACCACTTATATGATTTGTTCCACATGCTTCCCCAACAAGAGCAGCAATTGCTCGAGGACGTGGCTAGGGTTCATAAAGCAACCTCACAGGGATGTCTTTGGAATTATACTGTAGGTATATGCAAAATTAGGTAAAGCTAAAGCTTTATATTCTTGATGGCCCCATGCATGTGAATGTATATGGCAGCAAGTGGAATCAAACGCGGATTAAAAAACAAAAGGTTTGAATTTTCAGGTAGACAAAGCATGAGTTATAAATTAATAGCCATCTATTGACCTGTAATCCTAATTCACATGCTTTCTTTGCAACCAATGCAGCTCCAAGCATTACGCTAGGATTTGAAGTATTTGTACAATTGGTGATGGAGTGTTACTTGGTGCACCTAGCATTTTTGCTGGAGCACCCAACACCTAGGGTGAAATGGCAAAAATTCCATTCACCCTAATAATATAAATACAACTACAGTTTCGTCCGTACTGTGTGCGCATCATTCTTCTTCCTCTTCCTACAGCCTTCTTCCTCTTCTTGTTCCTACGACGCTTCGTCTTCCTTTTCCTCTTCCTACAACGCTTCCTCTTCCTATGGCGCTTCTTGTGTGCCTTCCTCTTCCTACAACGCTTCATCTTCCTCTTCCTACGACGCTTCTTGTTGGTCTTCCTCTTCCTAGAGCGCTTCTTGTTCGTGGTTCTTCCTCTTCCACTTATCCTTCGTCTTCCTCTGTGGTCGTGGTTTTTGTTGTTGGTGGTTGTTGGTCATCATAGCAGTTCTTCTTCTCCTTCGTTGGGTAATCTTCTTCGAGGTAAGTGGTCCCTTCCCTCTCAAGTTGTTTTTGTTGAAGTGTTGAATGATTATTTGCTATTATGATGTTGTTGCATGATTGTATTGTTGTATGTAATTGGTTTTTGGTGTTTGTTGTTGGTGTTGGTTTTTTTTCAAGCTTTGACAGAAAAAATGGCTTGTTGCCAGAAAAAACCCATATGGATTGATGATCTGTATGGTTCATACAGATTACCAATCCGTATGGGTTTTATTTACTTTATAAAATTATTTTAAATTTTTTTTCCTTTTATTTTTGGTAAAAAAAAATTTAGTTATTATTAAAAATAATTATTGTTATTATTAAAAAAATTTAGTTATTATTAATTTTTTTTAAAAGTTTATTTTGTGTTGTGGCCATACGAATCGCTAATCTGTATGGTATTTTTTTAAATTTTTTTATTAATTCAAAATGATAAACTGAAATTTTTTTTAAAAATTTCCATATGGATCACTGATCCGTATGGTATTTTTTTAAATTAAAAATTAGAAACTAGAAATTATGTTTAAGTTTTTTTTTTGTTGCAATTTTTTAAAAAAAAAATTCTTGTGAGCTATTTTTAAAATTTATATTGCCATACGGATCAGTGGGATTTTTTTTTAAAAAAAAATTGTTAATCAAAAATAATAATGTGGAAATTTTGCTAAAAATTATTTTTTTTGTTGCAATTTTTTTAAAAATTATTGTGAGTTTTTTTTATAATTTTTTTAAAATGTTGTTGTGCATGGTAAAAAATTTGTTGTATTTTATTAAAATTTAATTAGTGTTTTGGCCATATGGATCCGTGATTTGTATGGTATTTGTTTTTAAATTATTTTTAGTTTTTTTAAATAGTGTTATGTTTGGTAAAACATTTTGTAGTTATTTTTTTTATTTTTTGTGATTTTGTTAAAAGAAATTAGTGTAGTTATTTTATAGTGTATTGTAATCATTTGTGAAATTTAATGATGTATTGAAATTGTATTATATATGGACTTATTTGGTTAGTCTTGTTGATAATTTTTCTGATATATATGTTAGTCTTCCTTCTTATATAATTTGGCTAGTTTTGTTTATTTAATTATGTTTGGTAATATAAGATTAGATTAGATTAGATTCCCCAAATTAAGACTAAGATTAGATTAGATAAGATTTCCAAAACTAAGACTATATTTAAATTAATTAAAATTTGTTAGTTATAAAAATAATTCAATTGAAAATTATAAATAATTATTATTATACAAAAAATTGAAACAAATATTTTAATTATTATTATACAAAACTTTAAAATATATTAATTTTGGTAGTTTTATTACTTAAAAAAAATTGACTTTTAATACCTTTAAAATATTTTTAATTTTGTTAGTTACTTTAAACATTATTTAAATAAATTTGATTTTATTACTTTTAAAAAATTTTTAAACAACCATTGAAAATAATTTAAATTAAGTTTAAAACAATTTTTGAAAACAAAATTTAAAAATATATTTTTCATGTAAAAATGATTTAAATAAAAATGTAAAAGATTTAAAAAAGTTAGTCAAAAAAATATTGTAACATTGTTCAAACCAAAACTGAAAAATGATTGAATGAAAAATTCAAAATATTTTGACATTTTTAGTTATTAAAAAATGATTTAAGAAAATATTCAAAATAATTAAACATGTTAAAAAATGATTAAATATAAAAAACACGATAATTATTGTGCAGATAATGGTTAGAACTAGAGGTCTTGGTCGGGCTTTAAGGTGAGCAATAGGAAAAGCCTTGGGGAGGAGAGACGCGAGTGACGATGATGATGTCCCCCAGCAGCATAGGCCTGCATCAGCCCGTAGACAACGACAACAAGAGCGTGCTGTCGAGGACCCTCCTACGGCCGTAGAGGAATAGAACAAAGAGCAGCCAGAAGCACCTATTGAAGAATTTGTTATTGATGTTAAGGGTTTTCCAGGTGGACCCTATGACACATCAGTTCTCAGAGAATATGAAAATTACATTGCTTTGAGAGTGTGGAATGGAGAGGTATGTAATTTTTAAGAAACATAAAGAACGTAGTTTACTAGTTAATAATTTTTTTGCCTGATCGATATTATTGTTTGCAGGAACATCCTGAGTTGGAGCTATCTTCCCATGGAAGGAAGATGGCTAAGTTTGGGAGGCTTGCTCCAGAGATTGAAGGCCTTGTGGCGGCCAGTGGACTAAGTCCTTTGATCATCTGTTCCCTAGATACGGGCGATCGGGGAATAATGTCTGCTTTTGTGGAACACTAGCATAAGGAAACTAACAGTTTCCATTTGCCCGCCAGAGAGGTGACTATCACCTTGGATGACATTACGTCGTTGCTACATCTGCCTGTTGTAGGGGTGTTCCACAGCTTCGAGCTGCTTGATGTCAACCACGCTGTCGATATGTTGGTGGAATTACTCGAGGTCAGCGCTGTAGAGGTGGGAGCTGAGACGATTCAGTGTCATGGCTCTTATGTTCGACTATTGTGGCTGCCCGACGTGTATCAGATGAAGATCGAGGCATGTGACTGGATTGTAGCAGCGCGAACATATTTGTTGCATCTGCTTGGATGCACACTCTTTGCTAACAAGAGTGCCACACACGTGCACGTGGTATTCTTGGATGCATTGTGTGACTTGTCACGAAGTGTGGGTTATGCTTGGGGCGTTGCTGCACTTGTGCACATGTATGATAATTTAAATGATGCGTCAAAGAGCACGACGTGGCAACTTGCAGGATATGTCACTCTATTATAGGTTAGTTAAGATGTTACGATTTTTTTTCATTGAAGTTGAATATTATATGTTGTCGTGTATTTTAATGAATATGTTTATATTTAGTGTTGAATATTTTTTTCGTTTATTGGTTCCGTTGTTCCTGTCAAGGTTATGATGAGAGGAGACCGCGTGCATGCTGATGGACCTTTGGCAAGACACTGCCCGTTTCCACGTATAGCAGGCTTCTGGATAGACTGATCCCTGATGTGGTGTGTTGGATTCCGTATGGTGACCATCGTTCATTTAGAGAATTTGAGGTCATCTCATTATTTTTCGGCCATCTCAGATGGGGCCCCTTGACAGTCATTCACCGACCGGAGAGGGTTGTATGATAGTTTGGCTACATCGAGATTATTCTACCATATCTTGTTATGTCTTCGCTCTCTGATGAAGAAATTGATGATAGATGGATGCAGTTCAGTGAGTACATTGCACATGTAGGGAAATTATGTGCAGCGCCTGACCACTGTTCGTCATATTACATGGATTGGTTTTACATGATCTCGCACCCATTCATGAGTCCGGCACAGCCACGGGATCCTCCTAGAGTTCTGCTGGTTCAGCAATATGACACATTTGTTGAACCAGATGTGTATCAGCAACCGATGGTGGCAGTGGCACCTAATGAGGCAGACGTTGATGTGCATCATGTTCGACATGCAATAGTAATATTTTTGTTTTGATATTTGTGTTTGTTGCTTTCTTTTGTATTTTATTACTAACAATTTTTATGTTTGATTTTTTTCACTTGCTAAGATTGTTTTGTAGCAATTGTCGATAAGTTGGAAAGACTACTGAACTTGAGGATCCTGACTGTAGTAACAGAAGCTTACACTGTTGCTGAAGAATGTTTGGGCATCGCAAGAAGCTACATTGGCCAACCAACTGTAGGTCACAGATCGAGGCGTAGGTGGCGTATGGACGGTCATTGAAGTTGTTTTATTTTTGCCTTATATATGTCATTTATAATTTTTTGGATAATTTATTTATTTGGTTCTTTTATGTATGGACACGTTAATGATTATGTGATATAAATTTTTGTCATTCGTTTATCATTAATTAGCCGTTAATGTTGCGTTAAGAAATAAATTAGTTTGTGCAACAAAAATAAATTACGCATGTATGATAAATCGTTGTCAAACTTAACAAGACACTGTCAATTGCATGCGTTATTTTAAAAAAATCAATACTACACGTACCTACTGACATAGAAATGACTACTTAGTTGTTTTAGTTCTAATACAAGCAATACATGTCTGATGCAAATTAACGCTTCACACGACATTGTTGTACTTGACAACAGAAACACATATTTTCGCGTGTCTATTAAAAAAAAAAAAATACCAATAGTCTTAGTGAACACCATCTATATATATCACACCAATGCTCTCAAAAATGACACATTCTCTCCCAATCCAAATTGACAAACCAAATTTTAGAACAAACTATGGTATTTTTTGGGAGAAACAAGCAGTCAGACGATTGTGAACTCTAGATTAGCTTTTATTTTTCTGAATGGATTGATTATTCACAACGAAACTGGTGTTTATTTCCAAAGTTCCACTCCAATACCCATTCGAGTACCTAACGATTGTGGTTTTCAAACGCTAAAAATTAGAATGCATAATACCCTTCAGCAAATCGACGATCAATATTTGGATGAAATTTACTACCGACGGCCATTCACAAATGTAGATAACCAATTTTGCTTTCAATCTATGCAATTAAAAAATGATGACGATGTTAATACAATGTTATTGTATAATGATCAATTCTTGTGTGTTGGCCCGATTGAGTTATTATGCACCATTTGTAGAACATTGGATGGTATATTAAACTTACTTCAAGCCACTATGACCCCTACTCATGATGCCCTGCTATATTACAACGGGAGGTGGAACATGTCATGCCAACACGACTTTGTCGGTTACTCGTTCATAGGCTAAAATACAAAACAATTTGGCATTCCTTCGGGATGCACCATCGATGAACTGAAGGATTTGATCAAGCAAGTTGAACCTCAAGGAATTCCCCCTTATGGTATTCATGAATCACAAACGGTAATGCGATTATTTTTTCGACAACTAGGTCATCATGAGTATTCAAACAAAGTTATCAAATTTGAAATTATTGAGTTGAAAACTGACGATGCCGTGCTAAAGGTCTTAGTACAGTCTAACTACTTGAAACAATTTGGGCCAATAGAAATTTTTGTTGTTTTTAGTAAACAGGTAATGAAAATGGAAGATGACATGCCTCGGTTGCAACATGATTCAATGCAAAATTAGTATTAGTTAATTGTAGTTTTTCATGCATTTTTTTTGTTTCAACTATGTTGAAGTTAATGTAATGTTTGAATTCGTGTCCATTAGCTAATGAAACCGTATGTTTATTATTTTGAAAGCACTTAATTATTTCCTAACTTTTAAAAATAGACTGGAAAGAAAATTATGAATGTCAACAAAATAATAATTTACACAGACGTCAATGGTAATAACATATTTTATGTTCATGGTTCACCTAAATCAACAAATTCGGTTTTCAGCCTAGACAAATTTGTGTAATGCTGTATTCTACTTATGTACGGAGTGGACCACTGCTTTGCCTAATAATGACAACGTGTATTCCACAACAATGCCACTGGTGGTAAAGGACAATGGTTTCATAACAAAACCTGTTACATAGCGACAAAAAAATTGAATGTAAGATACCCAACTACAGTGTTACCAGTTATACTAACACCATGAATATGCAATTACCTCTACAAAATGATTTCCATACACATGACCAACACATATTATGTGATGCATAGAAGAATCGGGTGGCGGCTGATTTCTAAGAGGAAAAAATGTCATGCTTTGTTGTCGTGAAAGAGAAACAACGATCACGTTGTATCGTGAAGCAATGACATATTACTACGTTTCACTGTATTAGGTCCTCAGATGATGATGCACTATGTTTCACTGACGAATTACTATTTTTCACAAAGTGTAACGCATAAACATACTCCTAATAAGATGAATCGCATTTTGTTGACTTTTGTTGTTTGGTCAGTGGTTTTTTTTGGAGCACCCTTGGTCTTCACCTTTTCTGGAGGAGGACACATGGAGTTCATATCAAGATAAGCAATTTCTCGCAGCTTTGACTTCAAATGTACTTTGCCACAAACATCAAGTTGCTCAAAGCGTTTCGATATGGTTTCCATCTCCTCAGTTATGATCACCTGTGTCTCACATAACCCTTGATCTGAAAAACTAAGTCTCCGCCAAAAAAATGTGGATTGTCTTGAGTGGTATAGAGCTAACATATTTAAAAAACTCACATGCACATGGAAGACCGTGGGTACTCCTCATGACATATCCACAACGTGAAGGGTTTTTGCCTGCATAAGCTACACGCTCATACTCAGCAGTAATTTCATTTAAAGCATATCTTGATACCATGCCAAGTAGTTTTTTGTACAAGGTTACTTTAAACATATGCCCAACCACATGTGTGCTTGTCTCAAAAGATGCTTTAATATGGGTGTGTTGAAGTGTCATCATATTATTCATTGCTTCCCAAACACTGCATATGTCACCAACAGAGTTTTGTAGGAGTCTCTTTAGTGACCAATGAACACTTTCAACCCTACAAATGAAATATACAACAACATGTAAACAACCGCATCATTTTCATTTAAGTCAACACTTAAACAAATGAACACAAACAAAAAACAATATTGATACCTGTTAGTGGTTATGTTTCCTAGATGCATCACTTTGTTGGTCCATGCTTTCACAAATATTTCTTTGTGCAGAATCACCCATGTTTGACACACATAGTCCACAAACATAGATCACAGAGAGCAAGCCATTTCCAAGTTTTTAAGGTACTCATCAAAAGAACTCTCACATGGACAGTCAACCAAACTCCCCCAAGCCTCCATCACATAATCCCATGCATTCTTTTGAGCAACCAGGGTTTTGCACTTTGCTTTCACATTCTTGTCAATGTGGAATAGACACAACAAGTTCGTAGCATCCGGGAATATAGTTTTCACTGCATTAATCAAAGAAAAATCCCTGTTGGTGACAATAACCCTGAGGAGTGCATCAACTCTCATGAAAAGACCTCAAAACCGTTGTAGAGCCCAAACAACATTATTAAGACATTCTACTTCCAAATAAGGAAAAGCAACGGAGAATGCCATTCCTGTTGGTGTAACACCAACAATATCAAGCAACGAAAGTTTGTACTTATTTGTTTTGTAGGTATTGTCGATAAAAAAAAAACCAAATTACAAGAATTGGTTAACTTTACTGCATCAGGATGACTCCAGAACAAGTCACGCACAACATTATCATCCTTTAGCCTATGCTTGTGAATATATTGATCTCGATCAAGCAGCATCATCAATTGTTGCATTTCGGTGTTACTCTCTCTTATGGAAGAATGGTAAGCTTGTCTCGCATTGTAAATTTGTTTGATTATTGTATAACTGTTGTCATTGTGTTCCTTCAACGTTAACAAAATATTTCTTGGCTTCACCATAGACTTCATCATATCAGCAACAACAATCTTCTCATCCTTTATCAGTCGACCCGCATATGGATGCCCAACGAATGACTTTGCCATTTCGTGATTGTGAACCCCACAAATTAACTTCACCATCCATCCTTCTCCTCCCAAAACTGGCTTCGCACGCAACTTAAACGGGCATCCACATTTTCTACTGCCAGTGCATGTTCTTACCAAATTATGTTTCTTAGGCCTATACTCACCACTCCTTTCACAAGCTATCAACAGAAATGATGCTCTTCCTCGAACACCAGTATTGGTGTCTGACCTCATTATAACGACAACAAATCCAATGTCATGAGCCAGCGATCGAACCCATTGTAAAATTTCATCACGGCTAGCAAACAACTATAATACAATTCAAATAAGGTGTGACATCGACAAACATCTATGTAATATAATTATTGTACCAACAACAACAAATTACACAAATACCTGAGAAGTATTAAAGGCATCAGAGCAATCAACGTGTTCTACTTCAACGTCAGCATCTTCCTCATTTTCAACATTCATGCCAACTTCTTCAGACATCCTACTATCATACATCCACTAGTCTTCGTCCATCATAATAAAACATTTAACAAATTCAATTAAATGACAAAAACTTATACAATCAAATCATTTGTTATTGACACAAATATAGTTGTTTACAAAAAAAAATTTACTACACATTTTCATTAAAATGTCATATAAATTTAATAAATACATCATTCAATAAAATACATAATTCAGTTAAACATGTAAATACATAATCATTGTCATAAAAATTTGTTTAATTATTAATCATTAGTATATTAATTTTTAAGCAATATAATGTTAGTTAATTATTAATCATTAGCATTTTTTTCACCATTCTAATTACTTAATACATTTTTTTATATCACTATAACAAATAATATCACGAAATCAAATTTTCTGAAATTACTACAACTAGTAAAAAAAATTTAAAAAATTCATAATAATTAAATTAACAATATTTAAATTCAAATTTAATAAATAAAAAAAACAATTCGTATGTCCATACGGATTGGCAATCCATAGGTTCTTCAAAACTTTTTTGCGTACCTCTTCTTCTCCGGCGACAAAAACCGACCAAAATTCACCGTGTACTCCTGAACAACGCACGTACACCACCGGAGACCAAATATGCTTCAAAATCGACCTTAATGGAAGAAACTTACACTAAGTGATGGAGATTTTGTGGGAAAAAAATGGTTCTGCAGAATTGAAAAACTCTTCCTGCTATTTATAAGGGTATTTTTGGCATTTATGAAAATTACTGGGTGCCCCTAGCAATTCCCTTGGTGATGGCAGCTATAACAACATCACTGTGGTGACCCTTGGAATGTGAACCCTGCAACGTTATTCTGAGATTCTTTTGGTACAACAAAACCCTGTAACAATGCAATATTATACAGTTTGAACCACAAAACTTGATTCAGAAGGCAAACTTAAATCATGAGAATGAAATATTTTTTTCATTGCATGTAAAAATAAAAATATTCTAAATATTATAGAATCAGATAAAATATTATGTATCCGCACATACTCATTTCAGTATCACTTGTCATGGAATGATGCAATTACCTGATGAACTATCCCTGATCCATGAGGAATGGCAAGCATATTATTGAATGCATTGGAACCACATTTGAGGAAACCAAATCTTTCCTTATTTCTTTGGAATTCAAGTTCCATATTTGCCTCGACAGCATTTTGTGATCTTGCCCCATCAACTTGAACAAAGTGATCAATGACAAGATAAACGGGTACCTAAAGGAAACCAATTTTAAAATCATCACACATACCCAATGTATAAATAAATATATAAAAAACACTTAATGTTCATACAAATTCATTAATGTTCACAAGAATAGGGCTTACCAAGGGATTAATTTTATTAGAATCACCACCAAGTTTGTTCATGGCATCTCACATGCAAGCAAGATCGACACCAATAGGCACGCCACTACAATGACGCACTTGACGAACTTAGAAGAGCTCAGACATGGCTCCAACCTCCCATTGAGATTTGTAATTTTGATGCAGAAACACCATGTTATGAAATAATGAATAGTATTAATTACTTCAAAATTGGCAAAAAACAAAATAGAAAAAATAAAAGCTTCAAATCAACATATATGAGTGTAGTTGTCGAACCTCATATTTGTTGATGTGAATTGGGCTAATAATTTAAACTTGTTAAAGTAAATATACCATACTCCAATCATTCTTCAAACCTTTGCTTACTATGTTCCACATCCAATGCATGACATAATAGCCACACTCATAGCCTCCGCTTTGAACATGGCTCTACATTCAATATGAAAAATATTTGAATATGACAATTACAAAGTTACAAAACATCACCAGTCGGAAATAAGCATTCATTAAAGGAATAACCTTTACTTGAATCCACTGAGGTACAACTTGATCAGTTTTACCATCCAAAGTAGTCTTTAATGTCTTCATTGCACTGGTTAGAAAAAAGATCAATGTGTATACGAGGATAAAACTATTTATCTATCAAAGTTTAGAATAGATTAAATGAGTTATAATATAATACTTAACTTGTTAATTGCAACTTTGATATGAATATCAGGCTTCTTACGCAATGAACAAAACCAGACAACAACATCATTCCATGGACACAGAACAACCAGCTACCAATGGGCCCCTGAAGTCGACAATAATTAGGTACGTATAATGCAAATATTTTTTTTACAAGCATTTGCATAAATTTTACATACTGATTAAAGTAGGCTCCTAGGTAGACCTCTCGTTGGGATTCCTTCACCCATGATTCAATGTAATGTTGACATTTAGCATGTCTATCCTTTGCATTGTGTATGGACTGAGGCTCAAGGAACCCATACATTGAACCATGACCCAAGCTTGAACTCCACCTATCCATAAACCTATTTTGAACATTTGAAATGAAAATTTATAATGATGTATATCATAAGGAATATTAATTTTTAGTCAATGATATAGAATTTACTTACATCATCCACAATTGTAGTATAACTATGTTCAAACATTTGTCATCTGATATTATTTCATTTAAATCAAAATATGTTAAGAAGAAGGATGAATCTACATTCGAAACCCTAAATTTAGTCCCATCCCACAACAACTCAACAAGCTTTTGGTAAATAGAGGTTCTTAATCAAGTCACCCAAGGGATCATCTGCAACAACATTATTCGACCTTTGAACAGGTTCAACTAGGTTCAAAAGAAGGATGCATCTACATTCGGAACCCCAAATTTAGTCCCATCCCACAACAACTCAGCATGCTTTTGGTAAATAGAGGTTCTTAATCAAGTCACCCAAGGGATCATCTGTAGCAACATTATTCAACCTTTAAACAGGTTCAACCAGGTTCTTTGGACTAATCTATGAATCCTATATGGTTAATGAAAAGAAGAATTAAACTAATGTTAGTAACTAATTTATATCAATCTGCGATTTTCTTAATACATGTTAAACAAAATAAAAATTACCTCATGCGATACAAGTTTCACAAGATGTGTCGGCCATGCAACGAATGTGTCAAAGGCATGCCTGACATATTGAATTTTTGACGTTGGCAAATGGACTTGAGCATCACCGTCATAAACTTTTTCAACACTCACCTTTAGCACATCATCTGCATAAGCCACATTATGTATGGTAGACCCCCCTCATATATTTTTCCCAAGGCCACTAGGTTTGTAGAATGATCACCTTGCATATACAACCCCATAGTCGGCATCACATGAACAACATGTTCTTTCCCTGATGGTTTGACAGTAATTTTAGCATTGCTCCCCTTTGTGCTCACACGTGCATCTAATAGTTGTATATCCGCCTCAATCGGGGGTGAGTATTGTGATCCCCTTTGACATAACTCAATTTTGATGGCCTCCTTCAACTCTTGTTTCATTTTCTCTAGACTCCATTTATTTTCTTCTTCCAACTCATTCCTCCACCCTTCCTTAAGGCTTCCAATTATCTCAGTCATCCACTCTTCCTTAAGGTTTCCAATTATCTTAGCCAACTATTGTTGGGTGATGGATGCAGAGGAATTGTTAGAGCCACGTGATGCCCTTCCATAGTATTGACTGATTGTCACACCAGACCCCGCTGCACGAACACGACCTGTATGCTCCGGTCGCCCAATGGCAGTATTGAGTATGTCGTCATGACCATGGGGAACAAAGCTACCTTGTGTCATTTGTTCTTGTAATGAGTCTTATAACAAGCACGACGTAAAGAACATCAAATGAGGTTGTTGTTATTATACAAAAGAAAAAAATTAGTGAAATTAAATCTTAAGCATGGACTCACAATTTTATTAGATATTTCTTGAGCCATCTAAGATGTCATCTGCCCATATCACTTTGTGCAAGCCAACTTCCACTTTACATGTCTTTTAATGGGAGATGGAAGGTTGTCAATCAATGGTGCATTCTCAGTCAGCATTGCCTCCTCTTGTCTTTTCTTTCTTTTTTCCTCCAATAGCTTCTTTTCAAGCAAATAATAACCCCCACGAGATAGTAAGTGTGGGCAGTCATTGTTTTTTTAAATTTCTTGTGACTTTTTCCTTATTCCCTATCATAAATTACATAGAATTTCCATTTAATTAATCCAAATGAAAATATATATTTCAATTCAAATATAAGGTTTATCAACATCTAACCTGCTAGTTAGGGGTTTTGCGGCTTGCAGCAAATTCCTCCCAAGTTTGTGGATCTAGACCATATTATACAAAAGGATCCTGTTTATCTTCACCCTCAGTGTCAACATATACAAATTTAGTGATCAGCGAAGACTTAAATTGCCTTCATCTAGTGGCGACCGTTGATATGGCCTTCTTCTTAGCACTCGGTGCTTTTGGAATATCAAATTTGGCTTGCATAAGAGATTGTTGTGTAACAGTTAGTGTGTGTCATCATTTTCAAGTCTTTATAGCAGAAAATTAAATACACCTCCATGTTAAGTAGACATACCAAAATGTCATCCCATATTAGGTCCTTTAGAGATTCTGATACATCTTTCCAATTGCTATGTACAATAGGAATCTTTTCTTGAGTTACGACTGCTAGATAGCTATGGAACTTCTCTTTATGTGGGCCTGATCCTCTCCTAGTTGCAGGATGCACATTAAACGTTGGTCTGGGCTGATCAAAGTTTCTTAAATTCAACCTTCTTAGCCATGTGGATTGTCTATTCCTCCTAGACGTAGCCTCTGAATGACCATCTGAATGCGGAGGGGACCTTAGTGGTGTTCCCATGATCCTATGCAAATAAAACAAATTCATTAATGTACAACAATTATAAATAGCTTATATGTAACAAATTGTAAGTATCCACATTAAAAAATTTGGTTACAAATAACGTAATATGATATACATTACTTTGATACAATACAGTTACATAGGAATGTTCTCCCATAAACCTTCATCATAATCATTACGATTTACATGTACATCATCCACTTTATGTTCTTCAATTATAAAAGGCATTTGTTTGGAAAAAGTAGGTTTCTCACAAATGTCATTTTTGAATCATCATTTTGGTGACTGATACCACTTGTTCTTCCTTGTAGAACCACTGACAATCTTGAATCACACAGATCTTGGACACAAAACACCTGTCTGGCTTGTTCTGCCATAATGAAAGGTTTGTCCTTCTAAGTCACCTTATTAAGGTCTACTAAAGTAAATCCCAATTGATCTTCATGTACACCGATATTCCCATTAATACACTTAAAAACAAGCACTTTGAATTGACTATTATCAACCTCCTAGATTTTTTCAATCACTCCAAAGTAAGACATTAACGCTCGAATCGGGTTGTTATCTGATATACTACAAAAATGTTCAGAATCAATCTCAAGACTCACCCCACTATTCCACACACTACTTTTATCATCTTGTGACTTTGTATAGAATGAATAATTGTTGATATCATATCCCTTCCAAGTGGGGACATTAAGATTTGGGTCAGCAGCTAATAGTCATAATGTTTTGAAATCATTGTCATCATTGAGATTGCTTCTTTAAACCAGTTAATGAAAGTTCTATTATGGTCTTGCAACACTTTCATCATGTTCATTTTTGGGTGAATAGCTGTCAGATATTGTTTGTGAGTATGTATATAGGGAAGAACCTCGTGTGTGTTATTCAAGATATACAAATGAGCTTGTGAGACCTTCTATTGAGTTATTGATACAACATTGTATCCTCGTGTACCCTTACCTCCCCATGTCTGGTCATGATGAGTTTCAGGAAGCCCAACAGATTGAACTGCTTCAAGGTATTGGGAACAAAACTCAATAGATTCTTTAGCAATGTACCTTTCAACAATGGAAGCTTCTGGTCGGTATTGATTCTTGGTATAACCCTTTAAGACCTTCATGTATCGCTCAACTAGATACATCCACTGTAAAAAAAATGGGACCACACAACCTGATCTCCCTCATGAGATGAACAATTAAGTGAACCATTATGTCAAAAAATGATGGAGTAAAATACATCTACAATTGACAAAGGACAATGGCAGCTTCATTCTTCAAATCATCCAATTGTCGAGGGTCAACGACTTTGCTACAAATAGCATTAAAAAAAAGCACAAACGAGTTATGGCAACCCTAGCTTTGTCAGGCAAGATATCGCAAATCGCCACAACCAATAGTTGTTGCATTAACATGTGACAATCATGAGACTTCAAGCTAACCAATTTGAGATTATTGAGGGATACAAGGCTCTTGATATTTGAAGAGTATCCTTGTGGGACTTTTAGACTGCACAAACATTGACAAAAACTTCTCTTCGGTTGACATTGTTGTAGAAGCAAGCTTCATGATGATGAATCAAGTAGTTTTGATCATGACAAAAAGCCCAAAAGAATGATTTCAAGATTGAGTCAAAAAGTTCAAGATCAACATTAATTTCAAGATTCAAGAAAAGACATCAAGAAGAATCAAGATTCAAGAGAAGATGAATTCAAGATTCGGAATGATCTCGTCACATATAAGATGTGATCTTATGTCATTTACTGATTGGTGTCTCCCATTTCCACATTTAACACACGAACAAAAAAATTTCCCACACAAACATGGTGCATTGCATTTAGTAAATTGCTGGAATTGTTCAACCTCATTCTCATACTCGTCACTAATGCGTGATGTTTTCATTCGACTTCGATCCATATTTTCCCTTTGTTGTGACACTTCATTAAGTTATCTGACATGCATGAAAACCTCACTTTTTTCATTAAAGGTGTGGCTCTATCCCATTCAGGAAGACATTTTTTATAGTAAATTCATATGTAAAGGTTAATTGTCTTTTCTTAAATTTGACAAAATTTCGGTAACATTTTGCATTGGTCTCCAAGTACACGAGATGAAAGTGGTGGCATGTCATCATCCACCACATTCAAATATGCACTCGAAGAACAAAGTGAAATGCATTATATCTAAATATAATCAACTTTAAGAAAAGACAATTAACATATACATATGAATCTATTATAAAAAATAAGTTTTCCCAAACTGTCCAAACAGACAATTCAAGAAGATTCAATACATCGACTAATGCTAACTGTTCGTATTAATCGTTGTATTGAATCTCATACAAAAAACTAAGGTTCACTTGTAATGCACATAATTGCTTATATAAAACAATAGTCATATATCAACAAACATGCAATAAGCACATGAGTGGGACAAACAAATACATACCTCGAAAGATGCTCACTAACAACAACAAGGAGTGTGATGATGGCAATCCTATATTATACAAAACTATCGACTCAAGTACACTGGTTGTAAAAGAAGACTTAACTTCCTAAGTTTAAGTCAAAAACTTGTACCTACAACCAAAACCAATTGTTAGAGATTGAAGACTAATTAAGGTAGACAAATTGAAACACTTCTGTTTGCCTTTAATTGTGTATGGCCAACCCAAAATAGTGAGAAAAAGAAAACAAAAAAACAAGTATTTAAGTGAAAGAATGCAATATAAACATGCCATGTCACTACAAACTCGATGATTAAGGAATCAAGTTGAGAACTAGAGAATGAAATGAGCCAAATCCCAAGGCAGTGTTTCCCCTAAACAAAATTTTTCACCAAATGGGGAACATATAAACATGCCAAGTGATTGCCAACTCGTTGTTTGTTTATGAAAAGACGTAATTGAAAACAATGTAAACCACCAGTTTATGATGGGTAAGATGGGGTATAGCCCTATTAATTTTATATTCATGTATTTGTATAAGCATTAAGCAAACACTGGCTACCATTTGCTGAAATACATCATTTGTATGCAATTCAACAAACATTAATCACGATTTTATTCATTCGGATAATGCATATATGTCATTAGCCAAGTAAGATGCAGATAATGCAAAGAGTATAAGATGAATTGGGTGGTTAAGGAAGAAGAGAAGGGGAATAGATCATGGGTTTAATCTCTCTTGGTAACAAAAAACTAACAATTAGCAACTAACATTTGTCGATAAAAAAATATGGGTAATGCCTCATATTGTACCATAGAACATGGAATTTTCACACCCACAAAAGAGTTCATAGTGAAGTTTATACTGTATGTCCTAGGCTGTTATTTGGTACCAACATTCAAGGAAAATGCCCAAAAAAAAATAGTATATTTATGTAAATGTAACTAGGCAACCTACATAAGGGACTTCTTAGTAGAGGGAGTTAAAAATTAAAGGCGTAAGATTACCAACAATTGTTGTGGATGTCTTTACTTGCTATGGATTTTCTATGCTAAAAATATTGTTTTATGAGGGTATGTGTTCAAAAGGCTGGTCTAGAGCGGCAATTTGATGTCTCAAAGCTCAATTAGTTGCAAAGATGTGTAATCAAACATATGTTGATTACAGTGATACAACTTAAATTGCTTGCTTTGGTTATTAATTACAATGACAACTTGAGTCATTGGCCATTATGTTAGCTAGACATTTAGGAGTTGGTTAGGTAAATTCAGTTGTTTTTTTTAGGATTTGGTATGATATCAAGTTAAGTTAACAATTCTTCATTTGGTTGATGTATTTATTTTGCAGTTTATGTAGATGATATAGTTATGGTAGATAATGACAATGAGGGAATATCCCAATTAAAGAAACATTTGTTTTGTCACTTCTAGATCAAGCATATAAGAAACTGATTGTCACTATCTTAGAGAAAAATTATTCCCAAGGAAATCACAATTGTGCCTTTCAACTTAAGTGATCGGCTTGCAAATATCTTTGCAAAGTTTCTTCTGGTTGGAGTGGTTTCTCAAACCCTTGTTATTTCTAATGCACTTAATGTGCATGATTTGTATGCTCCAACTCGAGGGGAAGGATTGAAATATATTTTATTTAGGGAAATATACCCTATTTAGGATTTGTATGTTTGCTATCAATAATTGCAATTTAACTTGAATACTTTTTGATATATTTTCCTGTTTGCTTCCTGAACTTAAAGGCTATAAACCATGTTCTATATATACTCAATAGTTCTAAGGGTTTCCTTAAGCAATTTAGAAATCAATTATCCCTTTTCAAGTATATTTGGTTGTTAGAAATATGCAAGTGTTGGACACCTTTTAATGATTCAGAAATGAATTGGTAATATATTAGTACTTTTGCTAATAAAAAAATATATGAATTGGTAATTTGCTTTGTCCCTTGCCAGGTCTTCAGTTAGACAAAGAAGGAACCCAAAAGATTCTTTAGAACTCTCTAGTGTTCAAGAGCTTCTTGACAAGATCAATAGCAACTGTGACCCTGGTATGATTGTAGACTACAAAAAATTATGACTCGGTTCTATGATGTAGTTTGATTTGGAAAATGTTTCCTACTAACATCTATCATGTAGGCATGACAGACATCATAAGGCATTGCACATATGTTGGAATGGCAGATGATGTTTTTGCTTGCTTCAACATAATACTTGTCTTTATTTTGCAAATGATGTAAACTTGAGGTAGAGATTTTGTTTTTGTCAGTTTATGTTGAAAGATAGAAAAATAGATGCAAGAGATGCTGGAAACATGTGTCTGAACTACTCAACAAAGTCCATTTTATATAGGCTGATTGCAATAAATACTAATAATTATAGGAGGTTTTATCCTTATTTACATGATAATGCCTATAAATTGGATTATCATAAGTCTGATTCTAATCAAATATGCTTATATTTACAAAGATCCTAATTAAATAAAGGAAACAAATCATGAAATATAAAAGAAGAATAAATTCTAAGAAGAATAAAGATTTTCCTAATTATTTATTATCTAAAAGTTAAAAAAATACACAAAATTAAAATAAGAGGTAAATTTTGGTTTCAAGATTGAAACCATAGTCACTGATCTATGCTTTCAAGAAAGGAATAACTTCAAATTCACTTTGGAGTGTTCTTTACTCATGAAACCATTTTTCCTAGGAAGATACCCACTTGTGTCCATTGTAGCTACAAAAAATGAACTCATCAGCATCTTTACGAGCATATCCGGATATGTTTGGTTTCTGAAGGGAATTGATGTTTTACACTCTACATGGCCTCAAAATGTTGAGTAATCTAAGCCCTTCTTGAGTACCATCTGTTTTACAAATTCTAAACAAAATCTCACCTTGGATGGTTCCCTAAATTTTATGGCTTTATTCCCACCATCCTTAAAATCTTGTCAACTTACATCATATCCTCTTCCCATGTTTCCATAATTTCCATCCTGTTTTCTTTTTCTTTTTTTTTCTTGTCAACCTTGTTTGCTGTTTTGAATCTTTATTTGTTCTTGTTAACTAGGTGGCATTGAAAAAACCTATATAACATCTTCAACTTTTTTAGTAGTGACTGTCCCCCAATTTGGAGAGGAGAAGAACACTATTTTGACTTACCTTATTTCTCTCTTAGTATTATTTATTTATTTATTTTAAAAAAAATCTAAAGAATAAGAAAATAAGAGTAAGAAAAAAATTAAAAAAATGTCTGTGGTTATACCTCATGAATGTAAAGTCTGAGGAGTTGCATTTCTATTACTACTCTAGTATTCACTTAGTTATTTCATTCAATAACAACACAAGTCAAAGAACATATTAAATGAAAGAAATGAGACAATCTCAAAAATCATTTGTCCTCAAGACAGCCATGACAAGAACCATAGGGTCAGTACAAATTCCATGGAGTTTCTGGTCGAGAAAGCAGTTACACTCACAGACTAAGTTTCTTCTTTTTCAACCTCCTTCAAGGTGAGCAAGGCATGCTTTCCTCCTCCAACCTTTGTCTCCCCCTTCACTAAATTTTGGCCTAGCCTTTATGTGTGGTTGCTATTTTCTTTTCCCCCTTTCTTCTGTTGTGAGCACGCTTGAGAGGGAAAATAATGGTGTTCCGCCTTCAATCTCTCATGTCAAAGCCCTAGCTTCAAGTGAGTATGTGGGTGAAGCTCTGCCCCACTCTCCCCTATGGTTGGATGCGTGAAAGAATGTGAGGATAACGGGAAATGTTTTGGGTCTTAAAAACATGATCCCCTTCTTCTGCAAAGATACCCATCCATTTACCCTATAAGAAAAATCCTCACACAAGCCTACTTTCTTTATTAAAATCCTACCCCATGTCAATTACAAGTAAAGGCTAAGTATTACTTTTTAATCTTAAGTAGTTGTGAAATCAATTTATTTTAATAAGAAAACAGGAACTTAAAACATTGTTGTGCTGATCTAAACAAGTTGGAGAATTAATTCTTCAAAGTGATAGACACTAGCAAGTTAAATTTTTGGGAGTGTTACATAGTTCTTTGTTCAGGCTTTAGGCCAAAAGCATTCTTTTATGATGGAGCATGTTAGAGATATAAAATTATTTTGGCCCTTCATCTTACTGGTTTAATCAATTGGTCTTTTGTGGTGTGTGACTCAAAAATCACCAAAGCCACAAATGTGAAGGACTGTATTAGTTGATGTTATAACTGAATTCAATTGTCTTAACTGGCGCCAAAGGAAAATATTTTCCTCCTATAGCTATCAACTTGTGTATATAAATTCTTGATCATGTAAATGAGAGAAGAGGGGTTTTTCATAGAGAGAAAGAGAGTTCAAAAGGTGATAGAGAGCTAGGAGATTGAGAGAGGTTTTGTCATAAAGAAATCGAGAGAGATCAAAGCTAGCTTCTGCTTGTATTGAACTTGTAATCTCCATGATGAATGTGATGATGATGAGATGCATTTTCCCATGGATGTAGGCACATTGCTGAACCACGTAAAATCTTGCTGTAGTTCTTGGCTTTGTTCTTTGTTGTGCTTGTTCTTGTTTCTTTGATCTTGTGTAGGTCTCAAAGGATAAAAGAAGAACCAAGAAGTGGCGTCATCTATTGGAACATCAAGATCAAGAAAGAAGGGAACAACAAAGTACGATATTGAGAAGTTCTCAGGAGAAAATGATTTTGGGT
Organism: Glycine max; assembly: GCF_000004515.6. NCBI lineage: Eukaryota > Viridiplantae > Streptophyta > Magnoliopsida > Fabales > Fabaceae > Glycine > Glycine max. The sequence continues at coordinate 28,956,516 of NC_016089.4, forward strand.
TATGGAGAATCAAGATGGAAGCAATCTTGATTCAACATGGTTGTGCAGAAGCTCTTGAAGGAGAAGAAAAGATGTCAGAGTCTCTAAGCTCAAAGGAGAAATCATAAATGATTGATAAAGCCAGAAGTGCAATCATTCTATGTCTTGGAGATAAAGCCTTAAGAGAAGTTGCAAGGGAAAAGACAGCAGCCTCAATGTGGTTGAAACTGGAGTCCTTGTACATGACAAAGTCCCTTGCAAATCGGCTATGCTTGAAGCAACAATTGCACACCTTCAAGATGACAGAATCAAGAATAGTCACTGAGCAATTGGCTGATTTTAATAAGATCCTAGATGATTTGGAAAATATTGAAATAAAACTTGAAGAGGAGGATAAAGGTCTTTTGCTTTTGAATTCCTTACCAAAATCCTTTGAGCATTTCAAGGATGCAATCCTTTATGGCAAAGATCAAGACATTACCCTAGAAGAAGTCCTGACCTCAATAAGGACCAAGGAGATGAAAAAACAACAAGACTCCAAATCTGAGGATAATGGTGAAAGCCTGAATGTTTCAAGGGGAAGGAGTGAAAATAAGGGACCAAATGGGAAGAAATCCAAATCAAAGTTAATGGATTCAAAGAATGACCAGAAAACAAAGTTCAAATGGACTCTGTTGACATAGTTGAAGCCTTTGATGGTTATGAGAGTGCAGGTGTTTTAGTAGCATCAAATACCAAAACACAAACAGAATGGATTATGGATTATGGATGCTCATATCACAGTAGCCCGAGGAAGGACTATTTTGAAACTCTAGAATGAAAGACAGCAAGAACTGTATTACTAGGAGACAACTATTCATGCAAGGTGCAAGACATTGGAGCTGTGAGACTGAAGATGTTTGATAACAAAGATTACTTACTGAAAGATGTAAGGTACATTCCTGAACTCAAAAAAAATCTTATTTCCATAAACATGTTTGATGATCTAGGATATTCAACTAGAACTTTGAATGGTATTCTTAAGGTTTCAAATGGATCTTTAGTCATAGCTAAAGGTAACAAGAATAAAAGTAATGGCTTGTTTATTCTTGAAGGTTCCACTATTATTGGACATGCATCAGTAGCTAGTAATACATTGATTGACAAAACTAAGCTTTGGCATCAGAGATTAGGTCATGTTAGTGAAAGGGGATTACATGAACTTGAGAAACAAAATCTGTTAGGTGATGATAAACTGGATAAACTTGAATTTTGTGATCATTGTGTACTTGGTAAATCACATAGATTAAGCTTTGGCATTGGTATTCATGTTTCATCTAGGCATTTTTTAGTATGTGCATTATGATTTATGGGGACCATCTAGAGTGAAAACTCATGGGGGAAGCTCATACTTCCTCACCATCATAGATGATTTCTCAAGAAGAGTATGGCTGTATGTTTTGAAAAATAAGTCAGAAGTTTTTCAAAAATTTAGAGAGTGGCATACTTTATTGGAAATTAACTTGGTACAAAACTAAAAGTTTTAAGGACTGGCAATGGCTTGGAGTTTGTTTCATAGCAATTCAATGAGTTTTGTAGGAAAGTAGGTATCAAAAGACACAAAACAGTCCCTCACACACCACAACAGAATGGACTAGCAAAAAGAATGAATAGGACCATTTTGGAAAGAGTGAGGTGCATGCTGTTGAATGCAGGACTGCCAAAGAACTTTTGGGGAGAAGCTGCAAACACAACAGCCTATGTGATCAACAGATGTCCATCATCAACTTTAAACTTCAAGACACCAATGGAAGCTTGGAATGGTGAACCCCCTGATTACTTAGGATTGAAGGTGTTTGGATCACTGGCCTTTGCTCGTGTTAAACAAGGAAAGCTCGATGCAAGGGCTGTAAAGTGTGTGTTCATTGGCTATCCTGAAGGAGTTAAAGGGTACAAGTTATGGAAATTGGAACCTGGTGAGTCAAAGTGCATTATCAGCAGGGATGTTACCTTTGATGAGAACAGAATGGCAATGCTAAGTAAGGATCAAAAGGAAAATAACTCAAGTAATGAGAGTACTCAATTTGAGGTGGAGCCTTCAGAGATATCAGATCATGGCAGTGAAGATACTGTTGATCACACTGATCAAGCAGTAACTGGTGATAATGAAGATTTGGCTACTCAACATGACTTGTCCAATTATCAATTGGTTAGAGATAGAGCTAAAAGGGTTATAAAGCCTACAAGGAGGTATGGTCATGCTGACATTATCTGCTATGCATTGAATGTTGCTGAGGAGATTCAAAATTCAGAACCAAAGACCTTGAGGGAAACAATTGAAAGTGAAAACAGACAGTTGTGGCTTCAGGCAATGAATGAAGAAATGGAATCCTTAAGAAAGAACAAGACCTGGATACTTGTGGATCAACCCAAGAAGCAGAAGGTTGTTGGATGTAAGTGGATTTTCAAGAAGAAAGAAGGTATTCCAGGAGTAGAAAGGCCTAGATACAAGGCAAGACTTGTAGCAAAAGGCTTTACACAGCTTGAAGGAATTGATTACAATGAAATTTTTTCACTAGTTGTGAAGCATTGTTCAATAAGAATTATACTAGGTCTTGTCAATCAGTATGACTTGGAACTTGAACAACTTGATGTTAAAACTGCATTTCTTCATGGGAATCTTAAGGAAACCATTTACATGAACCAACCTGAAGGTTTTGAAGAAGGGGAGAACAAGGTGTGTTTGTTGAAAAAATCTTTGTATGGACTAAAGCAAAGCCCTCGAATGTGGTATCTGAAGTTCGATGAGTTCTTGATCAGGTATGGTTTCATAAGAAATAGGTATGACAATTATGTATATATCCTAAAAAGGAAGAAAGTGTGTGTTCTCTACCTTCTCTTGTATGTGGATGACATCCTCGTAGCAAGTGCTAACAAGGAAGAGATTAGACAACTTAAGGAAAGTTTGAACACAGAATTTGAGATGAAAGATTTAGGATCGGCAAGAAGGATACTTGGTATTGATATCCATAGGGATAGAGAAAATGGTGAACTATTCTTGTCTCAAAGCAACTACCTCAAGAAAGTGGTGGAAAGGTTTATGATGCATCAATGCAAATCTGTCAGTACACCACTTGGCCATCATACCAAATTGTTTGTTATTCAAGCACTAGAGACAGCTGAAGAAAGGCCTAAAATGAATCAAACACCCTATGCAAGTGGTGTTGGAAGTATAATGTATGGAATGGTTTGCAGCAGACCTGACTTGGCTCATGTAGTAAGTATGATAAGCAGGTTCATGGAAGATCCTGGCAGTGCACACTGGGAGGCTTTAAAGTGGACACTGAGGTATCTCAATGGATCTTTGCAAGCTGGATTAAGGTACAAGAAGATAGCACACAAGGAAGCAATTATAGGCTATGTTGATGCAGATTTTGTAGGTAATGTAGACACAAGGAAGTCCTTAACTGGATATGTGTTTACTTTGTATGGAACTGCAATTAGTTGGAAAGCAAGTCAACAATCAGTTGTTTCTCTTTCAACCATTGAAGCATAATACATGGCCCTAGCTGAAGGAGTTAAGGAAGCAATCTGGCTAAAGGGAATGGTAAATGAGCTTAGAATAGCACAATCCTGTGTCACAATTCACTATGATAGTCAGAGTGCTATTCATTTAGCAAATAACCAAATTTATCATGAGAGGACGAAGCATATAGATGTGAAACTACACTTCATCAGAGATATGATTTATTCTGAGAGGGTGAAGGTGGAGAAGGTTTCAACAGAAGAAAACCCTACTGACATGTTCACAAAGTCCATATCTAGTGTCAAGTTCAAGCGCTGCTTGGACTTGATCAATTTTGAAGATGCCTAAAGAAGATTAGTAGAAGTGCAGCCCGGAATCACAAGATAGACACTTGTTGCTTTTGGAGTCAAGGTGGAGATTTGTGGTGTGTGACTCAAAAATCACCAAAGCCACAAATGTGAAGGATTGTATTAGTTGATGTCATAAATGAATTTAGTTGTCTTAATTGAATTAGTGACTTGGGGCCTGTTGGATCAAGTGGCCTCAGAATAATTAAGAAGGGGGGTTGAATTAATTATTAATGAACCTTTACTAATTAAAAATCTATCCTTCTTAATGTTACTAGATTCAATTAGGCTTTTACTATAATGTTAAGAAAGTAAAGAACAGAAATAGAAACTTAACCAAAAGTAAAAGTGATAATTAAAGTGCACGATGGAAATTAAAAAGTGTAGGGAAGAAGAAGACAAACATAAGCATTTTATACTGGTTCGGTAACAACCCGTGCCTACATCCAGTCCCCAAGCAACCTACGGTCCTTGAGATTTCTTTTCAACCTTGTAAAAACCTTTACAAGCAAAGATCCACAAGGGATGTACCATCCCTTGTTCTCTTTGAACAACCAAGTGGATGTACCCTCCACTTAAACTGATCCATAAGAGATGTACCCTCTCTTGTTCTTAGTTACAACAACCCAAGTAGATGTACCCTCTACTTGTACCACAAAGGATGTACCCTCCAATGTGTTAAGACAAAGTTCTCAGGCGGTTAGTCCTTTGAATCTTTGTGAAGGGGAAACAAAAGATATCTCAAGCAGTTAGTCCTTTGAAATTTTTTGTTTAAGGGAAAGGGAAGAATCAAAAGAATTCGCAGACTATGTCTTTTTGAATTCTTTGAAAAGGGAGAAGGGAGACACAAAAGAATTCAGGCGGTTAGTCCTTCGTTCTTTTGCAAAAGGGAGAAAAGAGACACAAAAAGAATTTAGGTGGTTAGTCCTTGTCGAATTCTTTTTGGTAGAGGGAGAAGAGAATGAAAAGATATAGCACACTTTTGTTTTCTGCAGAATTTTCAATTGCAGAAGAACAAAGGTTTGAAAAACAGAAAACTTAGAAAGCTTTTTGGCAAAGGAAGAAGAAGAAAGATGAGTAGGAAAGAAATCTTAAAGAATTGTAAAGATTTAAAGGTTTCTCAAAAGTTGTTCAAGAAGTTCTAAGAAATTGTTCTTAAAAGTTGTGTAAAAAGTTATTAAAATGCAAGTCAAGGTCTTGCTTTTATAGACTCTTCATGTCTGGTCAAGAAAACCATTGGAAGAGTTATAACCTTGAGAAAAACCTGAAAACCATTGGAAGAGTTATATCTCTTGACTTTTTATTCAAAACTTGTTACTGGTAATCGATTACCAAAACCATGCAATCGATTACACAAAGCATTTTATGAAAAGATATGACTCTTCACAATTTAATTTGAATTTCAATGTTCAGATACACTGGTAATCGATTACCAATATATTGTCATCAATTACACCATTTAAAAATCAATTGGAGCGTTGCAAATTCAGTTAAAAGCTTTTGAAATCAAACTTGGCCACTGGTAATCGATTACAAGAAACTGGTAATCGATTACCAGAGAGTAAAAACTCTAGTAACTTAGAAAATTTTGAGAAACACTTTTCTTGTAAAACAAAACTGTGCTATGTTTGATTTTTGAAAAATTCTTTTCAATACTTCCCTTGTGAAATCATCTTCTCTTGAATCTTGATTCTTCTTGATGTCATTTCTTGAATCTTGAAATTAATCTTGATCTTGAACTTGTTGACTCAATCTTGAAATCATTCTCTTGGGCTTTTTGTCATCATCAAAACTACTTGAATCAACTTGATTCATCATCATGAAGCTTGCTTCTACAGCGCCAAAGGAAAATCTTTTCCTCCAAGAGCTAGCAGCTTGTGTATATAAATTCTTGATCATGTAAATGAGAGAATAGGGGTTTTTCATAGAGAGAAAGAGAGTTCAAAAGGTGATAGAGAGCTAGGAGATTGAGAGAGGTTTTGTCATAAAGAAACCAAGAGAGATCAAAGCTAGTTTCTGCTTGTATTGAACTTGTAATCTCCATGATGAATGTGATGATGATGAGCTGCTCTTTCCTGTGGATGTAGGCACATTGCTGAACCACGTAAAATCTTGTTGTATTTCTTGGCTTTGTTTTTTGCTGTGCTTGTTCTTGTTTCTTTGATCTTGTGTAGGTCTCAAAGGATAAAAGAAGAACCAAGATCTTTGACATTCTATCCTTAATTCATTTGCAGCAAAGAACTTATGTATTAGAAAGTTCTTTGTCGTTTTGATCATTTCAATGCCATTCAACTAAATGATCCAGTCCCCTTGAAAGACTTGAGTAGATTCAGAATGTAATGATGATGACAACTTAAAAGAGAAGATTGCAGAAGTAATCACCCTCTGGTTTTAGCTTGAATGTTTTATATTTTCAATAATGGTAGTTTTTGTTTACTCTAAGGATTACGGTAATCTCTGAATTATTTATATTGTGAAATTTAATTGTAAAGAACATGAGAAGCTTGTTTGCATTAAGTTTTGTTGAAATATTTGAGATACAACATCGTCTCGAAAAGTAAGAAAAAGATGGAGTGGAGAATTGGTGAGAATCTAGAATTGTTGGATGAAGCCACCCATGTAGCTTGATTTAAAGAGTTTCACTGTTTCCTATTTAAAATTTGAGGTCCCGTCCTGCAGATTAGAAAGGGTAGGTAATAAATTAGGATCTATGGACAAATGGGGTCTGAGGAAACCCTAATCAAAAGCATAGAAATGCCACGGAGGATAATTTGTTCAGGCATATATATAATGTTAGTTTCATGACTTTTGTCAATTTATTAATTGAATGTCAAAAGCACATGGAGGCATAAAAATTTTCTGATGAAGTTATCTATGAGTTGGGAGAGTGAAAACCTTATGCAACAGATGGAGCTAGAGTTCTTGTTAGACGAAATCAAAAAGTTTAAAGTGGGGATTCATCAAGTTCTTGCAACTCTTCAAATTGATTCAGGTGGGGGGCATGGCAAAGGGATCAAGCAAGAGGAAATGTCTATATTGCATATTTTGAATAATATTGAAGGCTTCAAAGGCTCTCTTGTGAAAACCCAGGAGAAGCTGCAACTACTTGTAGAGAATTCTATCCTCCTAATTGTACTTTTGACACATCACTGCAGTATTTTTTAAATTGATAACTAGTCTACCTTTTAAAGAGGTATTATGTAAATTTAGAGAACTAGTTACAAATTTTTAAATTATAGGTATTTATTTTTAAATTTTAAAATAGGTCAACAACTCAAATGTAAATAAATTAGTGTTTAATTTTTGTACTTGATTCATTATTTTCGGATGATATCAACTGCATATCATCCACAAAACCATAATGTTTCCTATGGTAATGCTTCCTATGGCCATCATCTGGCTAAACAACAAATTCAATCAATTCTCACATACTGGAATTTTTGGAGGTCCAACATTATTCCAAAAGTAATCATTCATGAAATGAAATAGTGCCAATTAATGTTGAATTGGACCATCCTTCGCTATTGGATCAGTTTCAATCATGAATTGATCAATATCACCAAAAGGTGCTAGCTAGACAAAAAATAAAAGAATATCAACACCAATGAAGGGAAAAAAAATAAGAATCATTAACAATACAATGAGAATCCTATGTGGGGTATCTAAGCTATGGCCATCTATCAAGAAAACGAATTTTATTAAGTGTCGGCCAAATTACATGTATTTCAATATCAAACCACAAATTTATTACTTTATGGATTAGCTTTTGGAGGCTGAAATAACACATAAGAATATATCACTGCTGACTAGTACATTTTTTAAGACAAATAAATATTCACACATGAACCTATATATGCACTACGAGTTAGCGACTAAGATATATCAGAATCCACATAATGCATGACCTTTAAGATAAGAAATTATATGATAGTTGTTAACTCGCATTCCCGCACCAGTAAACGGACAAAATCATTGGGAACCACTTTTCGCACTACTACAAAAACATTTTTCTACGACACCTATTCAAAGGCGGTTGTAATAAAACCAACGTTGTATCCTACGCGGTGGCATTTTTAAAAATATTTTCAACTTTTCAAACTTGAAATGTTTATTTAAAGACGTTTTTAATAGAAACCGATGTCGTCGTTAGAGGTTTTTAAGAAAAAAATGATATGTGGTTAGACTACTATCACCTAGAGATAGTCTGAAATCATCTACCCCATCCCCCTATATTGTTATGAATGTATATATATACATGATTTTGATGATGCCAAAGAAGAATCAAACAAGGCCGCTTCAAAAGGATAAACATTTGCTTCAAGATTAATACAAGATTGTTTCAACAAAGTCTTGATTCAAGATTTCTTCAAGACCAACCCTTGCCTCAAAACAAAGGGTTTCAAAGTCATGCAAGGCTCTGGTAATCAATTACCAGGAAGTGTAATCGATTACCAGAATGGAAGTTTGAGAAATTGCTATTGAAAAGGGTTTTGAATTTGAATTTTGAACATGTAATCGATTACCATATGTTTGTAATCGATTACCAGCAACGAAACTCTGAAAATTCAAATTCAAAAGTCATAACCCTTCAAAATATAACTGTGTAATCGATTACCAGAAACCTGTAATCGATTACTAGTGAGAAAACTTCAGAAAAGCTTTTTGAAAAGACACATCTCTTCAAACCATTTTGAAAAGGCACGAAAGGCCTATATATATGTGTGTCTGACTTCAAAAATCAATGAGAGATATTCCAAGAGAACTTCATTGCCAAATGCTCTTTCAAAAGAAACTCTTGGGCAAACACTTGCAAATCCATTAAGAGTTCATCCATGAACTTCAATTGTAATATCCTTCTCTTCAAGAGAGAATTCCTCTTCTTTTTTCTTCTTATACAAAGAGATTGATTAAGAGACCGAGGGTCTCTTAAGTTATAAGAATTCCTGAACACAAGGGATGGGTTGTCCCTGTGTGGTTCAGAAGTTGTAAAGGAATTTACAAAGAGAAAGGAAAATCTCAAGTGGGTTGCTTGAGTACTGGACGTAGGCACGAACTTTGCCAAACCAGTACAAAATTGTGTTTGCATTCTCTCTTCCCGTATCTCATTTATTTTGTTGTAATCAATTTCGTCTTGGATGTTTAAAGAACATTATTAAATTGATTGCTGCTTCTTTTGCATTCTGAGCCTATCCCTCTTAAGTTATTGAGGAAAATTTCAAGAATAGATATGGCCTCATCTAACTTTCCATTTCCTGAGGAAAATTCTATCAATTGGTCTCTTATTTTCAGTGGTGAGGGTTATCATTATTGGAAAACCCGAATGCAGATCTTTATAGAAGCCATAGATTTAAAGATATGGGAAGCCATTGAATTTGATTCCTTTATTCCTACAATGGTAGAGAGAAATGCAACTATAAAAAAAAAACTAGAGAAGAATGGAATAATGATGAAATAAGAAAGAAGAAGATTCCTCCTTAGCCCCAAAATGCAGAATGCGATCAACTTGGGCACATGAGATTCGATTGTCGTCCTATTTTTAAAAGAAGAATGGAAAAATCCGACAAGAGAAATTTCAAAGAAAAGAAAGAAAAAAAAAGATACATCACTTTGGAAGATAATGTCATAAATTCTTCAAGTGGTTCAGAGAATAAAATCATAAGTCTGGGTCTCATGTTGAAAGACTATAAAAACGGAAAAGAGCAAAGTTGATACATTAATAGCAATTTCTCCAAACACATGGCAGAAGATGCATCAGAGTTTATTCATATTTCTCCCCAAAATAGTGAATACGAATGGAATCAATTGGACTATCTTGTAAGCACATTCTGGCTTTGTTGTTTTTTCTAAAGTTTGGTGAACTCCCCAAATGTCCAGTTTTGGATAGATGGACAAAAAAAGCTAAGGAAGAAATCAAAGGTAGATACGAAAATGGATCTATGTGCTGGGACTTCCAAATAGTTGCACGCCATGCACATTTGCATTTTTTTATTCAGGGAAGTTGCTCAGTTTACTCTTGTTGATGCAGATGACTATAATGTAGTTGTGAATGTGCTAAGTGGAGAATTGTTCAGACTAAAGGCCAAGCATGGTAATAGTGAGCCCCAAGATATTCCAGCTTCAGAACTAGCAAATAAAAGAATTCTTGATCCTCCTATCATTTGAACCAAGGGAAGTGGCCGAACAAGAAACTTTTGCAAAGCGACATCTAAGAGAGAGCACCAGTGTACAAGATGATGTGGTGGTAGTGGTCATAATAAGCAATCTTGCACTTTTGCTACATCAAATTATGGACAGGATACACAAGTTGATCTTCCTCAACCAAATGTTGAAATGGTAAATTTAAATTCCGTAATGTTACATAGACTGAACAAAGTTTGTTTCCATTTTAGACTTCCAATTTTGAAGTTCCTTCTGTGAATCGTGGTTACATATTCAAGACTTTGATGATTAAATTTATTTCTTGTAACCTGTGATGATTAGGACATGTGGATAGGGTCTACAAGTGCTGCAAAAGAAATAAACATTGAAGCAACATCACTCTCATAATGAGATGGATGCCTTGAATAGGCGTAGTCACTTTTGTTTGCCTTGTATTGCATGTGACTTTGAGGTGTATGGTTTATTCTATTTTGGATTCAATATTGAAGCAATGTTTTTTGTTATGGTTATTTTTAGGGAAATATTTGGTGTAAGTGGTTCTAATATACTACCTCTATTCCTATTTATAAAACTCAATTATCTAATTCATCGGAATTAAAAAAAGTGGTTAATTTAGTTCATATCAATAGATATGTCCAAAATATATATTTTTTTGGTTAAAATAAGTTTTTCATCTCTGTGAAATTTCCAGAGTCCGGATTTAGTTCCTACAAATTTATCATTTGTTTTTTATCCTTATAAAATTATAATGTGCTACTCTTTTGCTTAAGGGTTGGGTGATTCCAAACCTATATGAACCTATGTGATTTTTTTCAACAAGTTGAATGACCGTGCATCATGATGCATGGGAGACACCTTTTTTGTAGTGGTTATGAATATATAAAAAATATTTTTAAATATTATTACGAAACTTTAAGAAATTATATTGTTAATTATTTATGTAAGGTAAGGTTTACTATTTATATCAACAAAAATTACTAATAGATATCAGTGTATAAAAAATATAAATTACCTCAAGTAAAATAAAATTTTAAGTGATTTCATAATTGAAAAGTTAATAAAGAAGTATAAAAACTAAATTTACTTAAAAATTGATTTTAGACATTGACTTGACTTGTACTTGCATTCTATGTCATTTAACTAACTTTAAGCTAACTATTTTTAGATATTAATGCATTAAACAATATGGATTGAGTCTTATATAAAGAAATAATTAACTTTAAAAACGCGAGTTTTATAAATAGGAATAGAAATAATAATAAATATTTTCAAATATTTTTAATTTCTGTATGATTAACTTTTCAAATATTCTCTAGTTGAGAAACTATTGTGCTTCATTAATTATCTGAACTTTAAAATTCATTTAACAAATAATTAAATTCTAATAAATTCGATTTGTATTTTCCTAACAAGCTTTATTTTAGGAAATACAAATTATATTTTTTATATGTGGTCTCAAAAGATTTATTAAAGTGAGTTTTATAAAAAAAATGAAAATTCAATTTCATTTCAAGGTCGGATAAGGATCAGAATAAGGTAAATAATAAATGCATCATCTCATATTTGTCTAGGATAATGACGTTAAATAAAGAACTATTTATTTTTATGAGCTATTAGAAGGTTCTTATTTATATAAAACTATTTATATGAACTGCCAAGGTTTTTATTTTTATTTTTTGAAGTTGCCAAGGTTTTTTTATTTATTAATTGCAAATTGAAAACTTAAAGAAATATTTTTAGAAATATTTTTTCTTCTTCTAGAAGGTAGTCATGAGGTAGCACAAGAAGATAACATAACACAAAATAGATCTACATTGGTCTAGACTTACGAAATCCAATCGAGCTGCACTCAAACAAACATCCAATCCAGGATATACTTTTAGAGGTTTTCCTAAAAACACACAATTACATGTCCAAAACACATGCACAATAAAAAACATAAATCCCTATAAGGGTCCAACTTTGACTTCATTTATCCGGTAGTGGTCATTGCACTCCAACGTGCTTGGGTTTTGGCCAGAAGTGACACCTTGTTCTCATTATGCCCTCCCATTAAGATCTGTATTGCTATGTTCATGCGAACAAGTCGATGATTCAACTTCATTCCATAATATGCATGTGTACATGTTAAATTTTGTAAGCAACACATACCTTTAACACTTAATATATCTATTTAATTTTTTATCTGTTAAAGAAAATTTTTCTAGCTGAATACTCACCATGCCAATCAGGTTTGTTACAAACGCGTGTTTCATATTCATCCAGTTAAGAACCCACAATCTAGAATATCACTGTCACATACCAAGAATTAGTACACTATGTGTTGAAAAATAACTAAATAGCATGATCTCCATAGTCTTATGATGTACCTATTTCCACAATTAGGAATACTACGGGGTTCTTTGGTGTCCCACATTCCTATTGGTAGACAAAATTTTGGAGTCACTTCAAGCAGGAATATATGGACCATCATGGAGTCCAACGCCTCACACTGCAAGCCAAAAAGGATGAATGTCTTTAAAAGTAGGATCCAAATAGTAATGTTAATATGAAATTGTGATAGGAAATTGGTGTGTTTTGGCTTACAACTTTCGTCATGCTTTCCCTTCTTGATACAGATACATCCTCAGTTAAAAACGAATTCAAGTGGTACACTTTTTTTGTTTGCATACATAAGACCATCAAGAAAAAGTGATTGCCTGTATCTTGCATTGGAACATAGACCTGCATAATTTGATGTAATATTATACACAGACTATGAAACAAATAATTGCCACTGAATTATAAGATTGTTGTTATGAACCTACATGAGTTAGATGGTGAATTGGTGATACACAGGCATCCACTGTTTAGCTTATGTCTCATATAGATACTGAAACTCCTTCCATGCAACAAATCCCACTAAATAAAAATACCATCAGAGAAATGATTAAAAAATAAAATTATTAAAATTAATTATATGCAATGTGAATTCAAGTTGAACGTACTGCAAAATATGGAGTCAAGCACCATATGGTTTTTACACTTTTCATTGATTGTGACCAACTAATCTTGAGAGCCATCATATGGATAATATATTCAAGCAAATACTATCAGTACAAGGAAAATAAAATTTCTTAATGACCAACATAAAATAAAAAATAACAGAATAATATGGAAAACAAAATGTTGCATCAATAATCCTATTTGGCACGAGGAGGTTCAACTCTTCCCTTGTGGCAATATTTTTCCCCACTATCAGTTTTCCCTGCTGATAAACAAACAATAAAATTGAACCTTCATAATTATGTAACAAGGTTGTTGAGCAGTTTAACTTAGGGTATGCATGACCTACTCTGGTGGTTTAAGGACATTGAAAATGTAAGCACACACTTGAACCTGGTCCAAGGTAAGTCTCATGTCTAATGTTGGGTTAAAGATACACATTGCACACTGCACGTGCAAAAAAAATGCTTACGTTACTATTAAATTTTTAGCCTTAAGGAGATAAGTTTATTTTAAATAGACATAATGAACCATACGCAAGGAATATCTTGAGGCTCCTCATAAGATGAAATTGCCACGGTGGATTCCTTCCGTTTTCCCTTATATGTATCAGTTGCTGGTGACTTCCTTCTTGATGGTGTTTTTCGTTAAAGCCCTAATTCAGGGGAAGACCTTTTTCTTGACCACTTCTTGATGCGCTGGTAGGAGTAGTTGGTTTCGTTTTGCCAGCGGGGGGTGTATTTGTTGGTGTACTACTTTTGTAATTTGCATTTTCCTGTGGATTAGAAGATCCTTTGGCATTTGCATTTTTTGCAGTACTCCTAGGTGATAAGTCATTAAATGATAGTTTCTATCTCAAGTGTGAAGTAGTTTCATCATTTGCAGTGCCTTGAGCATGTGTCTACACATTGTCATAACCAAACAAACAAGTTGCAATGGTTTAGAAAAAACAAAAATCTGTAAATAGTTGACCGTTGTGGATTCTTTGGTCTTGTGTTCAACTATTTTAGGCATGTTATGTTGGAAGAAGAAGAAGATTTTATTTCATTTGACACACAAAATACAAGAGTATGATCCCCTATTTATATTAAAATAGAGTGATCACTCACATAATTTGTTTATTCAAGAATACTAAATGCTCACATAATTGCTTATTCAAGACTTTGTAACTCACAACCTTACAACTTTCATCTTCCACAATTTAAGGCTCATAAAACTTGTTATTATTATTTTTTTAATTAATATCTAACATCCTCCCTTAATTGGAAAATTCTTCTGCACACCAAGTCTTGCTCGCAATCTTCGAAAATCTTCAAATTTGAGAGGCTTGGTGAAAATATCAGCAACTTGATCTTGAGTTTTCACATGAGTCAATTCTATTTCTTTCTTGGTAATGCACTCTCTAATGAAATGATACCTTGTATCTATATGCTTACTTCGTTCATGGAACACCGGATTCTTGGCAAGCTCTTGTGCAGATCTATTATCAACATATATCTTTGTGCTTTCCTTTTGCAACAACTGAAGTTCCTCCAACAATCTTCTTAGCCAAATGGCATGACATGTGCAAGAAGTTGCAGCTACATACTCGGCTTCACAAGTAGAAAGTGTCACAATGCCTTGCTTCTTAGAACTCCATGTAAAAACACAATCACCCATAAAAAATACAAATCTGGTAGTACTTTTTCTATCATCAACATCTCCGACAAAATCACTATCACAAAATCCCACAAGCTTATAGTTATTGGAGGGAGAATAAAACAATCCAAAATCAATTGTACCTTTCAAGTAACGAAGAATTCTTTTTGCGGCTTTTAGATGAGGAGAGGTAGGAGCCTCCATAAAGCGACACACAACTCCCACCGCATATAGAATATCGGGCCTTGTATTGGTTAGATACCTTAAACTCCCCACAAGACTCTTGAAGATCGTGGAGTCTACCTTCTCTCCTTCATCAAACTTTGATAACTTCAAGCCACCTTCCATAGGTGTGTTCACGGGATTGCAATCAAGCATATTAAATTTCTTCAACACTTCTTTTGTGTACCTTTCTTGTGAGACAAAGATACCATTCTCCGTTTGCTTCACTTCCATTCCCAAGTAATATGACATGAGTCCCATATCTGTCATATCAAATTCACGAGACATGGACTCCTTGAAGTCTTCAAACAAATTTGGGTTATTGCCGGTAAAGATAAGGTCATCCACATAAAGACAAATAAATAAGACATCACCATTATTAAAAGTTTTAACATAAAGAGCATACTCATTTTGACAACGAACAAACCCATTGTCTTGGAAGTACTTGTCAATGCGAGTATTCCATGCCCTCGGTGCTTGCTTTAGACCATACAACGCCTTGTTCAATTTCAAGACTTTTCCTTCTTGACCTTCGATGACAAAACCCATTGGTTGTTCAACATAGACATCTTCTTCAAGATAGCCATTTAGAAATGCCAATTTTACATCAAGCTGAAAAATTCTCCACTTCATTTGAGCTGCCAAGGAAATAAGAAGACGAATGGTTTCCATGCGGGCAACCGGTGCAAACACTTCATCATAATCAACTCCATATTGTTGCTTATAACCTTTAGCTACAAGTCTTGCTTTGTGTCTCTCAACCTCTCCTTTTGCATTCTTCTTGATTTTGAACACCCATTTGACTCCAATTGCTTCATGACCTTTGGGAAGGCTTGATAACTCCCAAGTGTTGTTCTTCTCAATGGCTTTGATTTCTTCTTCCATGGCTTGTCTCCACCTTTTGTCTTTCATTGCTTCATCAAAGTTTAAGGGTTCACTGTCAACAAAAAGACAAAACAAATCATTTATAACTTCAGTTTCATCATATAATTCTTGAATATTTCTCATTCTTCTTGGCCTTTCACTTGAACTCCCTTCGGAAGATGATGAGGCTTCATTGGTTGAAGGAGTTGGTGAAAGTGCTGGAGTTGAATCATTTGGAGTCAAGGCTTCTTCATCTATTTCTTCAAAGTACAGGAAAAAATCATAAGTGTCTTCTTTCTCCTCCCAATTCCATGTGCCTTCTTCATAGAACTCGACATCTTGGCTCACAATTGTCTTTCCATTGTTTGGATTGTACAATTTGTAGCCTTTTGAGCTTGCATCATAGCCAATGAACACATGTTTCTCACTCTGATCATCAAGCTTGAATCTTCCTTGGTCGGGTACATGAGCATATGCAATGCTCCCAAATACTCTCAAGTGATCAACTCTTGGCTTCACTCCACTCCATGCTTCTTGTGGTGTTTGATCTTTGACATTCTTTGTTGGGGAGCGATTGGACAAATAAACGGCACATGCAACAGCTTCGGCCCAAAATTCCTTTGGCATATTTTTAGCCTTCAACATACATCTAGTCATATTAAGAATAGTTCTATTTTTTCTCTCCGCTACCCCATTTTGTTGTGGAGATCTAGGAACCGTTAGAGGGCGACGAATCCCATATTTTTCACAAAATTCATTAAATTCTTTTGATGTGAATTCGCCACCTCTATCGGATCTTAGAGCTTTGATTACATAACCACTCTCCTTTTTCCACAAGAGCTTTAAAATTTTTAAAAGCTACAAATGCCTCAGATTTTTGCTTTAGAAAATAAACCCAAGTTTTTCTACTATAATCATCAATAAAAAGCAAGAAATATTTATTGTTACCACATGAAGGAGGATTGATTGGGCCACACACATCGGTGTAAACAAGTTGGAGAGGCTCCTTTGCTCTTGAATTAGCTTCTTTTGGAAAACTCCTTCTTGCATGCTTTCCAAGGAGACATGTATCACACAATTGATTAGGATGGTTGATTTGAGGCATCCCTTTCACCATCTTCTCCTCTCCTAAGGATTTTAGTGCTCCAAAATTCAAGTGCCCAAATCTCATATGCCAACACCATGATTCATCTTTTATGCTAGCCTTCAAACATTTTGCTTCATTGGTTTTAATGTTCAAAGTGAACATTCTATTTCTTGACATAAACACCTTGGCAATCAAATTAGAATTTTTATCTCGAAGCCATAAACAACAATCTTTCATATGAATTTCATACCCCTTTTCAACAAGTTGTCCCAAACTCAAAATATTGCTTTTTAGTTTAGGAACATAGTAAACATCCGTGATTAATTTGTGAGCACCATCTTTTAAAGAAATTAAAATGGTACCTTTTCCTTGGATTTGCACCTTGGAAGAATATACAAAAGAAACATTTCCTTTCACCTTCTCATCAAGTTCCACAAATTTCTCTTTGCATCCACACATGTGATTGCTTGCTCCATTGTCAAGATACCATAAGAATTTGTCTTCCTTCTCACCATTATTAAGTGATAGTAGTAGTGTTGACTCTTCAACTTCTTCTTTATCATCAACAAGATTGACCTTCTCTTCAACATTTGTTTTACACTCCCAAGAGTAATGGCCATATTTATGACAATTAAAACATTCAACATTAGATTTATCATACCTCCTTTCATATGCTTTTTCATAATTGTTTCTACCTCTTCCTCTTCCTCTTCCACGACTTCTAGTGGATTGATGGCTCCTCCATTCATTATTGTCAAAATTATCACGATCTCCTCTTCCTCCTCTTCCTTGGCCATGACCACGTCCACGACCATGTCCTCTTCCACGTCCACGTGCTTTTTGACTACTTTCTCCTCCATTTTCTTTCAAAGAAGCTTTGGCTTTGAGGACTTGCTCCAATGGCTCATCATGTCTTCTATTGAACCTTTCTTCATAGGCTTGAAGAGAACCCATCAATTGGTCTACGGTCATTGAGTCTAAATCCTTAGACTCTTCAATAGCACAAACCACATAATCAAATTTAGCGATTAAGGAGCGAAGGATCTTTTCCACCACACGAACATCTTCCATATTTTCTCCATAATGCTTCATTTGGTTCACAATAGCCAACACCTTGTTGCCAAAATCTGAGATAGATTCAGATTCCTTCATATGCAATGATTCAAACTCTCTACGTAGAGTTTGTAGGCGCACCTTTTTTACCTTATCAACACCTTCAAGGGAGGTTTTCAAAATCTCCCATGCTTCTTTGGATGTGGTTGCATTTGACACCAACTCGAACATAGCTTCATCCAAACCTTGATGAATGAAAGTAAGTGCTTGTTGATCCTTCTTCTTCGACTTCAACAAAGTCTCTTTCTCATTTGGTAACAAAATAGCCTCATTTTGAGGTTGGGTATAACCTTTCTCTACAATCTCCCATGCATCTTGAGAACCTAACAAGGCTTTCATGCGACGATACCAATTATCATAATTCTCTTTGGTAAGACGAGGGAATTGAAACATACTCAAGCCATTGCTTGCCATCTCTCAACTCACAAAGTGTTTCTCTCTCAACACTCTAGAACTCAAGCTCTGATACCACTTTGTTGGAAGAAGAAGAAGATTTTATTTCATTTGGCACACAAAATACAAGAGTATGATCCCCTATTTATATTAAAATAGAGTGATCACTCACATAATTTGCTTATTCAAGAATACTAAATGCTCACATAATTGCTTATTCAAGACTTTGTAACTCACAACCTTACAACTTTCATCTTCCACAATTTAAGGCTCATAAAACTTGTTATTATTATTTTTCTAATTAATATCTAACATGTTACGTGGAAAAAGAATACCTTCCCAGTATGTTGGACTTCATTGACTTCAGACAAAGTTCAATCCACTATATTTTTAGAGGTTGCATTGCTATCACCTTGACCTTTGTCGACCACTGATTTCCCCATCTTTTTCCCTTTGGCACTCATTTTGGCCATGCTTCTAGTAAATGGTGCGCTGAGGCCTTCACGTGACTGTCCTTGAGGAATATTAACATCAAAGTCATCCAATTGAATGGTCTCTAAATTGTTTAGGACACTAACGGATCTAACACTTTTGGTGTTCACTACCATGATGTCATCATCACCAAAGGGTTCATTGATCTTAGACGGTTCTTCCTGTTGCATTTGCAGCTTCTTCCTAGCGCCTCTTTTGACCCTTGGACAAGTTTTCCATGATGTATCGTGTTACACACCTGAGCAAGGCACTATGGATCTCATGTAGCTTTGAATCTTACATGTCAGCTTGTCCATAGCAGCTCTCAGCCCCTAAAAAAATAAACGATGCACTTGTTAAATATTTATTTAACTTAGGTCATAGTATATACGTGATGGTGATTTTGTGACTAGACTTGTCACACACACCTCAACTGTGAAAGTTAGGGAACGCAAGGTAAACTCACTCTGGCTTCGGGCAAGTCCACTTCCATATTCGTAGAAATACAACGACGTTGACTCTCCTGTCCATCATTATAGATTTATTTAGATTGGTTTCCCTTATGAGAAAAAACTTTCAGTAATGGGAGAAAACTTACACCACCACGAGATGGATCAATGTCCATAACTTTTAAAATACTTGTGCTATACACTGAAATACATGGAATAAACAAATAGAAAATTTAGTATCTTATAGTGGCAGTTTAAGAAAATGTTTTATTTGCAACTTCATGTCTTATAAAAGAGAACTTTCAAAGCAAGAGAAGCAACTAAGAGTTGGAGATCGATGAACCTTTGCGAATTACCAGATACTAGAGAAAGTTTCTACAAGTAAACGTCGTATGTGAGCGTGTAAGGTGTCATGTAAAATGGGAAATCTTACACGAGATTGAAAAGTACAGTCAGGAAGTCACTGAACTCACATGTGCAATCACATTTAATGTTGGGAAAGCCCTTGATGGATTAGGTTGACAGAAAACCATTCGAAATGGTTCAATAAAACAACTCCAAATGAAAAGTTTGGTGCGATTTATTTCATTTACAGACTAGAGAGATTACTCTTTTCTTAACCTTAAATATTTATTTTTTTAGATACATAACTAATATACATTTCTAGGAGAAATTATTGCAGGATTATGGTTCTACGATTTTTTTAATGATTACTTAATGTAAATATTGCAATACTGGTCTTCATTTTATTTTTTAAATCATATTTTATTTATAATAATTGGTTTAAATTATTTTTAATGATGACTTAATGTAAATATTTTTCAAATTATGGGGCCAAAAGTTGTGGAACCTTCTCCATTAGCTCATCCAAAAAGTTGTCGATCTCCAACAAAGACACATGCATTGCTTTTAATGTAACCTTGTTGTAGTCCTATGGACTTTTATAGTTTCAATCAAATGAAAAAGTTGGTTTTTAATTTATCAAATTCCTTTTTCTCAGTTATGTGGTTAGTTTTGTAATAACAATAATAATAATAATAATAATAATAATAATAATAATAATATATTAAAGAACATTCCATAGATAAAGTCAAACCATTCTAAATCCAACTTTTGATCCATGATAATTTTACTTCTTAAACTCTTTCGATATGCACACCCCGACAACATCTACTATTACATCTAATGCTATGGCAGTATGGCTGCATGGTAATGAATCTGAACAACTAGACATAAAAAAACTGGTGAAAAAAAGACTACTAGAATGGAACCTTAAACATCTAATACGAAACCCGACAAGCCTAACCTAGTATCCTTCCAACCTTAATCACCGCCCCTCTCCAAGTTGTGCATTCAACTCTCGCACTTGGTCTGACACTATGCTCAGCTGCATTTGCAACTGCAATTTGTCATCCTTCATGGTTTGCATCTCTTGTGTCATTGTTAGCATCTTCTATTCAAGGCTTTTCATACTATAATATTTGTAATCATAAATACACCTTCCATTTCTCAAAATAAGGTTTTGAATCAAGGACACAACAACGTCTTCTTGAGCATCATAGTCAGTTAGTTTGAATCTTCCCACAAGACAAAGATGGTTTCCAATTTTGCCAGTCATTACAATCCCTGAATACCTTCAAAATTCCTTTCCATCAAAGAACATAACCTCCAGTAATGTGTAGGTAAGGGTAGGGAGAGAAAGAGCTATACACAATTGCCCTAGCCATTTTTGCATGCAATGATTCAACACAAAAGCGGGTGATGTGGCCTTCTCAGCAAAGGTGATGGTGTTGCTACTTGTGATGGCCTCATATGAAGCTAATGTGCAAGTCTTCAAATATTACACTTCCTCGCTATGAAAAATTCTGAAAATGAACACCATTTTATACGTACCTTCACTTGGAGAAAAGGAGTTTAGAGGATGCACTCTTGCATGTTGTGTGGCTTTACATTCGCTTGACTAGCCTTAATTCCATATTTCCTGCAAAGGTCTAGCCAGTGAAATTAAGCTTTCTCATGACTTAAAGGAGTGGAGGTGGTTGTTCGGATACTCATCAATTTGTGCCTTGCACTCATACGCACCTTGAGTAATATATGTCGGGCTTCCTTTCAACAAAGACAACAAAATACTTTTGCTTCTTAGACGGATTCATATCACGTAGATGGAGTTATCTGTGATAAGGGTGGGTAAGTAGAGGACCAAACTATATATCAAGGTAGAGGCACTTACTATCAATTAAAAAAGTTGTTGGACACATGGTTGAGTAGATGACCAATAATTAATGTTCTGTATGGTAATTCAGTTGTTTTTTAAAGACCAAAATAACAACACGTGCTATTTCAACCATAAAAATAAGTGCTTACTACCATTACATTTGAAAGGAGCTGATTAGTTTAGTTTGCTTTTAATAGAGTTAGTTCTTGTGTATGTTATACATGCCAAAATATTTGGCCAGGAATCAGTCTTTCATTGGTTTCTTCAATGCATGCGTTAGCGTCACCCGTACCTTGAGTCTACCGGGCCTTGTACTTGTGATGTAACAAGTCAAAATTGCTAGCAGACTGTCAACCCTAATTTTAGACTTTAAGTTAAATCATCCACCTAGAAAGTGTTATTTCATATCTTTTGCGAATATCTAAACATTTGTTTCCTTACCCGTAATCTATATAGACTCACTCATATTTTATGGAGTAGATATTGACATACCCTTATTGCTAATGGAACTACCCACCTGGATGTTTTCTAATAATATTTTAAAAATGTCTTTTTTTAAAAGAAATTATACGTGGAAACTATATTTTTTTTGTGTAAATTTTTTATTTATAAACAGTGTTTTATTTTTTATTACCAAAATTTCAATTTTTAACTAACCACATTTATGATAGCATGCCATGCTAGTCGTACCCTTGTAGAGTTCGATGCAATCTAAATTGTGTATTTTGTCTGTGAAATCTTGGTCGTTTGTCATAACTCACAATATAACAATACAAGATGATAATAAATACAAGTGATGGTCTAAGCTAACTCATATTCACCATATTGGAATCAAAATGGAGGGAGTTGTTGTTGTGTATTATGATGATGATATGGTATCAACTTGTGACGGGGTATTGTTTGAATATCCTAAAAATGCTAAATACATTAAAATTAGTGAGGAAATGTCTCTCATTTCTTTGAGGAAAGTAGTTATAGATGTCATTGAAGGTGGAAGAAGCTTGTTTGAGGTTTTTTTTACCATAAGCATGTATACGTAAGTAATGGCTATGTGGAGTATGATTGTATGAAGCTTAAAGACGACAACAATGTGGAGAAGATGTTTTCATTTTTTTGGAGTTCAGTTCTAAAGGATCAATACACTTGTATGCAATGGTTGACCGATCTTCAAAAGAAATCCTTGTAGTGATGCATAAACCAAGGAAACCAAGATTTGCCGAAGAGATCAATGATTTGATGCATGGGTCAATGATGAAAAATACCTTTAATAATGACGATAGATCCATCCAGTCATGTATTTAGTTGATCAAACCTATTTTGCCTGTTTTTCATCTTCTGTTAATGTGTGTACCCATGCTATTATTTTAGTTGTTATTGTTGTTTGTTTCATGATTATAATCGAACTATGATTTTTCGTTGCATTAATAAGCGTGTGTTGTTTGAACATAAAAGTAGGAGAAGAAGACTTCCCTTTGAGTTCTTAACCTTCACAAAGTACAACACAACAATGTAGAAGCAAAGCTTCATGGTGAATCAAAGGTGATTCAAAGGTGTTTTGATGATAACAATGATGATAACAAAAGATGACGACAAAGGTGATGACAAAAAGCTCAAAGATCAATCAAAGAACAACTCAAGTGAATCAAGAATAATTCAAGAGTTCAAGATAAGAATCAAGAAGAATTCAAGACTCAAGAAGAAAGTTTAGAGTCAAGAATCAAGATTCAAGGTTCAAGATCTCAAGAATCAAGATCAATATTCAAGACTCAAGATTCAAGAATCAAGAGAAGGCTTAATCAAGATAAGTATGAAAATTTTTCTCAAAAATTGAGTAGCACATGATTTTTCTCAAAACATGTTTACCAAAGAGTTTTTACTCTCTGGTAATCGATTACCAGATTGTTGTAATCGATTACTAGTAGCAAAATTGTTTTGAAAAAGTTTTCAAATTGAATTTACAACGTTCCAATTAATTTCAAAAAGCTGTAATCGATTACAATGTCTTTGAACGTTGAAATTCAAAAGAGTTACCAATGCCTTTGAACGTTGAAATTCAAATTCAAATGTGAAGAGTCACATCCTTTCACATAAAAGCTTTGTGTAATCGATTACACTTATTTGGTAATCGATTACTAGTGATTGTTTCTAAGTAAATCAAAAGATGTAACTCTTTAAAAGGTTTTTGACTTTTTCAAATTGGTTTTAAGTTTTTCTAAAAGTTATAACTCTTTTAAATGGTCCTCTTGGCCAGACATGAAGAGTCTATAAATGCAAGACTTTGATTTGCTTTTCAATACACTTTTACACTTATTCAATCAATCTTTTACAAGCCTTGAATCTCTTTGAACTTCTTCTTCTTCTTTGTGCCAAAAGCTTTCTAAAGTTTTCTAGTTTTCTAAACCTTGAAAACTTGTGCTATTCATCTTTTCATTCTCTTCTCCCTTTGCCAAAAAGAATTCGCTAAGGACTAACCGCTTGAATTCTTTTTGTGTTTCTCTTCTCCCTTTTCCAAAAGAACGAAGGACTAACTGCCTGAATTCTTTTGTGTCTCCCTTCTCCCTTGTCAAAGAATTCAAAACGACACAGTCTGAAAATTCTTTTGATTCTTCCCTTTCCCTAATACAAAAGTGTTCAAAGGACTAATCGCCTAAGAATTCTTTTGTATCCCCATTCACTAAGTATCAAAGGTTTAACCACCTAAGATCTTTGTCTTAACACATTGGAGGGTACATCTTTTGTGGTACAAGTAGAGGGTACATCTACTTGGGTTTGAATGAGAACAAGAGAGGGTACATCTCTTGTGGATCAGTTCTAGTGGAGGGTACATCCACTAGGTTCAAAGAGAACAAGGGAGGGTACATCCCTTGTGGATTTTTGCTTGTAAAAGGATTTTTACAAGGTTGAAAGAAATCTCAAGGACCGCAGGTCGCTTAGGGACTGGATGTAGGCACGGGTTGTTGCCGAACCAGTATAAAAACTCTTATGTGTTTTTTTCTTTCTTCCCTACTCTTTTACTTTCCACTGTGCATTTAATTTCTGCTTTTACTTTCTGTTAAGTTTCTCTTCTACTCCTCATTCTCTTAACAATTTAGTAAAAGCCTTAGAAAAGTAAAATTTTAATTAGTAAAGGTTTAGGAATAATTAATTAAACCCCTCCTTCTTAATTATTCTGAGGCCACTCGATCCAACAAACAATGCCTTAGATACAAGACAAATTACAAACTACAAAAACAACATCCAATATCATAATGAAGATGCATCTGACAATACATCATAATGATGATGATCTTAACTTTAACAAATCAAATGCATTCACTATTGTTCAAAACCAACACCTGTAGGACAACATCATGTCTTCCAAGTGCATTCACGCATACTAGTGTTCATTAGAAGATATATGTTACAACATTTCCCGATGTACCATTGCTCAAATCCTCATGCCTATAAAACATATATAATAATATTGGAACAAAAGCTTAGGGTCAGACAAGTAGTGGATTTAAGGACTATATGTAAGTTAGGTTAAATTAATTAGCTAGTTCGATATTTTAGCCAACATTAGGTAAGGTTAGGGTTACTTAATTACTCAATCAAACGCATCATGTAAACTTATAACAACACTATTTATACTTGTGGGATCAAACCCACGCATGCACTATACTAAATACAACATAACACAATACTCAAATGTGTTAGGTCAAATCTAATTTTGTATTGTTAACTATATAAACAACTAAAATCACTTGCTTTCTGATTTCCTTCAACCTTCAACTCGTTATATTTTAATCATTACTTGTACTACAACATCATTGTATATTTTATATAAGCCCTAACTGTTCAACATACCTTTTATAATAGTTTATTTACCATAAAATTATCATTAGTTATATTTATCCACCACACATTATTAAAGATGTTTTCAAATTATTTGTTATATTACTGCAAGTATTAGGTTTATCATTACATTAACAAAATTATCAAATAAGCTATAATATTCATCCTTTTACTATACAAAGTGTTCATGGATCTTCCATAATATTGTCTCACATCAAGCTGGTACTACTTTAGGGTCATTCTTCAAAACAGTATCTTAATTTGTGCAACTAACAAGGCCATACTACATTTGCATTCTATCTACCATTGACCTACTGTATTGTGCCTTATAATAAATAATTGTTGGGCTTTTTATGAAGGATGTAGATCAACCTTCTTATTTTCTACATTATTCTCTTTCTTTTGCAATATGGTTGTTCTTCTCATACTCATCTCCAACTTACAACTTCAGATGTCTAAAATGTCTTCTTCTATTGTATGTAACTACAAAACCCCTCTAAATAATTTTTTAAAGGCTTCTGTGAAATCATTGGGAATGAGCATTGCACCCTATATCAACCAATCTTAGCACGGTTTTTCAATTTCATTTGATTGGGACCTCTACTCAAGCATTTCAACAAATACCATATTCCTTTCCCAATTAATTAACACACCTAAAACACAAACCATGCATATAAATAAACACCACCCTCATGTTAAAAAAACTACCACTACAGATAACCACATATGGGTTCTCACCATTTAATAGCGGTAACAATAAGCAAAGCCACCAACCATAAAAGCTGCACCTCCCTATCAAATGGCTGCACCAATCTGCATATCATCAATGCCAGCATCCAACACCACCAACCATACACGTCAAATCTTTCCCCAAAGGCGCAAAAATCCACTAACGAAACCATCCTCGACTACACTTCCACAATGGACTTGGCACCAAATCATAGTGGAACCCTCATCCATCAAGATCCCTATTTAACAGTTAAATTTAAATGAAATGTAATAAATTCAAAAGGGGTATTTTTGTTCATAGAAAAAGGACATCTGCATAAAAGTACATTAGAGATTAAAAAATTTGAAACAAATAGAGATTTAAAGATTAGGTTCCTGGTCACAAATTTTAGCCTTTCAATATTAAACATCATATTTGACGATTTAAACATCCTCTTCCACCAAACGTGACTTAGTTTCCTTGTCCATGCTAGACACACTCTCTCAATAAACTCTAAAATTATATTCTTGTTCCCTAACATATCCTATTTCTATTGCTCCTAAAATTTCTAGTTTTGTTTACATCTTTGTATTATGACAAATAAGTTCAACTTATTTTTTTTATTATGCATAAGACCAGCACCTTACCACTCCACTTAGAAGCCAACACGCCCATAATCCAATTCTTTTATTTGACCTCTATTAGTGGAACCCTATAAAGGAGAACTGGATGTAGCTCAGATTGAGTGAATCAGTATAAGTTGAGTGTTTCTACTTCTCTCCTTGACGGTTTATTGAGCATTCTCTTAGCACTTTTTGTCCTTCTTTTCATACCAAGTATTTGCTTGAAAAAGTGTTTTAAAGACTCTATCTTATTTAGTCACTAGACGATAAAGCTTGGCCTTATTAAAACCTATTTCTTTTCAGTGAACGACTTACCTTACATATACATATTTGTCTATCTTTGAGTTAAAAGTTTTAAAAAGTTATTATCTTTGATTAACATACTATTCACCCACCTTCTAGTGTGGTTGTTGTTATTTCAATTAAATTAAGTTGGAGATGTTTAGGATGTGATAAGGTGCTTGTGTGCCAAGTTTGAATACATAATTGCTTAAATTGTGAGTGGTGGGTCTAAATTGCAAAGCCTATAACTTGTGAATTCTATGTCAAGTAATATGATTTGAAGTTGTTTTTTATGGTGTTAAGTACGTGCTTGTGTCAATACTCAATAGAAATCATAAAGGTGAAAATGAAAGAGTTATACTATATTATGATATGTATACCTAATGGAATTATTGAATTTTGCTTGTGTAGGCATCACGTCTTTTGACATTATTATCTAAATTGACAAATTGAATTGACATTGGCCATTTTATAATTACATAGCTTGATGTCTTATCTTTTAAATTCAATTGACTTTACCTCAGCTACATTTTCCTACAATTTATATCAAAATTTTATCACAGACATGTCGTATGTGAGAATCTGTTGGACAACTTGTGTTTTTACTGGATTTGCGTACAAATCAAGCGATTCTAACTTTGGTTCTGTAAATGATAGACCCTACCTCAATTTTGGAATTTTAAAATAGAACTTAAGTGTAGGTAATCTAAGTCCTAAGTCCTATGTATTCATGCCCTATGCAAGGTTATTTAAGTCCTAGGTCCTTCAGTTCAAACATGGTAACTTGATAAAATGGATCTAAATTTGAATGATGCAGGTAGAGAATATACAAGTAGCTAGAGACTTTAAATTAGTTGAGGTTTGATGATTTGGTTTTATTGCTATTAAAATTTGATAACAAAAGAGTTGTTTTGTATAGACTCGTATATGTAGGTCTAGAGGGTTTTGATTATGATATTTTAGAGCCTTTTAGTTCTGGAAGACTCCTTTTTGAAGCAATTGAACCCATAATTTTTAATCATGTACATAATGCTTTTTGAATTTTATCGCCAGGGAAGTTAAAGGACTTTTATGCAGATTTATTTTGTCATATATAATGTTATGGCTTAAATATAAGATGTGATTTAAACTAATGAATAGAAATGCATCCTTAGACTTATGAGCAATGGGAGCACCAAACTTTGGTTAATAGACTAGTCAATGATGTCATATAAGCAAGCTAGAGTTAAGTAGCATGAGATACCAATATTATTCATGTTGCAACCCGTGGTTGCCCTCCTATCTCACCCTCATAGTAGCAGTCTGAGGTGAACCGAAGCTCACATTTTCACCATATAGTAATCCTTAGTGTTATCTAGCTAACCCATGCAACCACATGATGAATTGGTGAATATAACCATAAACTATGAGTAAAAAGAGATGTTGCAGAATTTTCTACAGAATGCCTTGACTTGGATCCTTCCTTAATCACCTAAATCCCACTTCCTTAGTTGAGAATAACCCCTCTAACTCCTGGTACATAAGAGACATACGATAGTAAAATTTAATTCAGTTCCAAACCATAGTTGAATGAAGATTAGTGATAATACGAAAAACTAATCCTTGTAGTGTAGGTGAAGTGTCATAGAAAAGAAGATGTATTCTTAAACTTACTCATTAGAGTGGAGCTAGGATCTATCTAGTTTAGATTCTTTCAGGGGCTTCTAGATATATGACTCGAATTCTATGTATAAGTGCTAGTAAGTTAAAGAAAAGGTTAAGCAACCATAACCTCTTCAATCCCCATTACAGTCAAAATTTCAAGAAAGACTCGGGAGTGTGAAATAAAGTCGATGTGAATATTTGTGATCTAAAATGGCTTGGGATATAACATTGAAAAACTTTCTGTATGTGATAAAGGGTACATAATAACTATTTAATAACTAAAAAATTCAAACTAAGTTATAAGGTAAAGTTGCAAGAAATTCAAATTGGTTGGTACACACTAGGACAAGTTTTTGTTTTTATTGATGTGATATGTATGGCAAGATAATTGACATGGCTATGTGTTACTATGATTCTTATAACTCTGAGATGCTTATGGATGATGAAGATTTGATTGTATGTGAAATTTTGTGGATTCTATGTGTTTCTCTTGTCTTGGTGTGACCTTAAGATGAGTGAAGTTGCTATCGATAATGTGATTTACTTATACTGGTTGGGCTGATCTGATTGGAATTAGTTAAACCCTTTTGGTGAGTGTTGAGGGGTAAAAATGCACTCATATCTTTATTACACAAAAATCACACAACCAAGAACATGAGATAAAAAGATTACAAATTGATTTAATGCATTTCAGGCCATCATCCCTACATCCACAACCTCAACCTTAACTTTAATTTGATTAACATGGTTTGGACCCTCATCCTTACATCCACGATCTCCTCACAACAAGTTTTTAAGACAAGCTTAATAAACTTCTAATCCTTCCCTCAACATGACCACCCACCCACTTTCACCTAGGGTGGTAATCCCCTCTTTAAGCTGGATAATTTTTCTCATCTTAAGAAACTCTATATATAGATCTAGCATTATAATCTTAAAAGAGGAAACAAATATCTAATTTACAAAATATATCTTTAATTCTAAATAGCATCCTAGAAATAAGATAATATCATTTTTTTAATCTAAACAATATCCTAGAGATTTGAAATTACAAATTTGAATTATTTCTCAACAATTCTTTCCTCAATTAAAATTTAATTTCATCTTCAATCTTCTTAGCTGCTTGTCACGCTTCCGCTTCCACTTTGCTTGCACAAAATCTGGTATGTTCTCGATCTGCTCCACAAGTACCGAATGGTGACACTTTTAGACTTGTACCGCCAACTACCTCCAGTGGAACATGCCACTTGACTATCACATCACCAAGTAGACTTTCAACACAAGGACCCCACACAGATCCACCATCAACCTCCTTAAGCTTCTTCAATACTCTTCTCTCTGGTCACTAGGCCCCAAGATCATTCAGGCTTTGATACCGATTGTTGGGAAAAAACACTCATATCTTTATTACTCAAAAATCACACAACCAAAAACAAGAGATAACACCATAAACAAAATAGAAAAAGGTTACAAATTTGTTTAATATGGTTCGGGCCCTCACCCCTACATCCACAACCTCAACCTCAATTTGTTTAGCGTGACTTAAACCCTTATCCATACATTCATGATCTCTTCATAACATGTTCTTAGGACAAGTTGGACAAACTTGTAAACCTTTCCTCAACATGACCACCCCCTTTGTTTCACCTAGGAAGGTGACCCCTTCGTCAGGCTGGGTAATTTTTATCATCTTAAGAATCTCTATATATAGACCTAGCATCATAATCTTAAAAGAGGAAACAAAATCTCTAATTTATATATATATATATATATACATTTTTAATTCTAAACAACATCCTATAAATAAGACTATCATTTTTTAAATCTAAACAATATCCTAGAGATTTGAAATTATAAATTTCAATTGTTTCCCAATAGTGAGCTTAGACCATTGCATGTCTATATTAAGATGTTATTGGCTTTATGTCATTGGAGCACTTGTGTAACCTTCAATGAAGTGATTAATGTGGCGTGTCTGATATGAGAGTTATAAATGGATAATAGTGTTATTGTGCTTAAATATATGGGTTCTTAATGTTGTAGTGCTTCTCCTGAAACTTTAATCTTGTAAGAGCTTTCTTGGGAGAATTCAACTGCCTCCAATTTCTTTAATAACAAATTTATGCAAGATGAAACTTAATGAATTTTTCATGCAACAAAACTACTAGGCTTAGTGCCAACTACCCAACTCAGTACCACTTTAAGGCTCAATGACAACTCTAAAGCTTGATGCTAGCTTTCAAATAAAATCAGGCAGATAGGTTGTTATATCCCCTGGATAAACAATCTAATCTCTTGTGGTTAGGTTGTTATATCCCATGAGAACCAAGTTAACTCATATGGATAGGTCGTTATATCCATTGAGATTCAAAATAACTCATGGGATAGATTGTTATATCCTTTCAGTCCTAAATCAACTCAAGCAGATAAGTTGTTATATCCCTTGAGAACTCATGTTGTTAGGTTGTTATATCCCTATGAAAACTTCTTAACTCTTGTGGATAGGTTGTTATATCCCTTGGGAATCAAGTTAACTCAGTTGGATAGGTTGTTATTCCTTTGAGAAACTTTCTTAACCCTTATGGATAGGTTGTTATACTCATTGAGAAGTAAATTTTAGATGAATAAACCTTTATGTCCTACAATAGACATGAACAATGATGGAAGCTTGCTTGTGAGGCTTCTATGGAGGCTGGATCTTTGAGCTTCAATGAGGTCCTTTAATGGTGGTTTTCCACCATGGAGATGCAGCGGAAGACAAAGGAGAAGAGGGGAGAGGAGGCGCCATCCACTAGGGAATAAGCCATGGAAGAAGGAGCTTCACCACCAAGATGAGCCTTGGATAAGAAGCTTGGAAGGATGCTTCAATGGAGGAAAAAGAAAGAGGGAGATAAAGAGAGAGGGGGGAGCACGAAATTGAAGGAATAAAAGAGGTAGAGAAGTGGAACTTTGAAGTATGTCTCACAAGACTCTCATTCATCAAAGTTACAACAAGTGTTACACATGCTTCTATTTATAGACTAGGTAGCTTCCTTAAGAAGCTTTCTTGAGAAAACTTCCTTGAGAAGCTTCTTTGAGAAAACTTCCTTGAGAAGCTAGAGCTTAGCTACACATACCTCTCTAATAGCTAAGCTCACCTCCTTGAGATGAGAAGCTAGAGCTTAGCTATACACACCCTATAATAGTTAAGCTCACCCCCATGACAAAAAACATGAAAATACAAAAAAAAAGTCCTTACTACAAAGACTACTCAAAATGCCCCGAAATACAAGGCTAAAACCCTATACTACTAGAATGGCAAAAATACAAGGCCTAAACGAAGGAAAAAACTATTCTAATATTTACAAAGATAAGCGGGCTCATACTTAGCCCATGGGCTCGAAATCTACCCTAAGGCTCATGAGAACCCTAGGGCCTTCCCTTGGATCTCTAGCCCAATCTACTTGGAGTCTTCTACCCAATGCCCTTACGGAGTAGGATTGCATCATTCCCTCCACCTTGGAAAGGATTTGACCTCAAATTCCGAGGTTCTTCATACTCTGGGCTCCTTCCCTCAACACCTGTAAAAAGAACAAAAACATATGTATTAGTGGTGTTTGGTATGTTGAAGTAAGGTAAGGTCTGAAAACCCATTTCCTGGGCATCTTCCCATGAAGGAACATGGTTTCTCACCAACTCAATGAGTGGTGCTACAAGTATAGAAAAATATGGGACAAACCTTTTGTAAAAGTTTGTTAAGTCATGGAAGCCCCAAATTTTTCTTATACTTGGTGGAGTGGGCCACTCAGGAATGACCTTTATTCTCTTAGGGTTCATGGGAACCCCTTGATCACTATTTGAAAAATTAAGAAAAGTAACGCAATAAAACATACCTTTTTCTGTATTTTCATATTGATTATTCCTACCAAAAAGTATGACAAACCTAAGGTGTCCCATATGAGTACCTTAGTTTGTATTGAAACTAAAAATAAGAACAAACCTACCTAATGGGTCCCTATGTACACACACCATGAAGATGTTAGGTGTACGAGTGATTTTACAAAAGAGGGTTGCACCACTCAAAACATTCATCATACCACCTATTTTAGGGACTTGGTACCTAATAATACCTATTTTGGGCACCAACAAAGCACAAGGATTTAAGCTCTTGCGAACCAAACCCTCATCCAACAACTTCTTTACTTGAGGAATAAACTCAAGCCCAAGAGGTGTGGCAATGCTAGCAAGTGCCTTTTTACAAAAGAGAAAATGTGGAGGTTTTCTAAGAGGGAAAGTTTCTTTAATGTTTGTCTTTATTGTAAAATGAGTTTCCTTCTTAGCTAAACTCTTGGAGGAGACACTTACCTCCTTACACTTCTCTTTAACCACTAATGGTTGTCCTTCTTCTTGCGGGTAGATTTCTTCACTAGATTCTTCCCCTTTTGCCTTTTCACTTTCACTAGAGGAAGGTGAAGTAGTAGCATCATCTTGGATACTATAAATGTCTTCGCCCCTCATAATCATGGTTTTTGTGGTGGGGCATTGAGAAGTAATGTGTCCTCTTCCAAGACATTTAAAGCACTTTATAGAGCTAGTTTTCTCTTGCATACTAGCCTTAGGGGCTTGCTTTTCTATTGTCTTCTCCTTATCATCTTTGGGCTTAGAAGGTGTCACCCCTAAGATGCCTTGATCTTGGTCTTTCTTTGGATAAGAGTGAGAGCCATAAGATTTTGAAGTAGGCTTCTTTTTAAGTTGTTGCTCTACCCTTATTTCCCAATCTAAGTTAGCCTCTACATTGTCCTTCCCATGGAAGTATGAGAGTTTAATGTTAGCCTCTTGAGGCTTTCTTTCCTTTTCTCTTCTATGGGAGTGAGGTCTAAGATGTGACCTATGCCTTCCTTCGTAATAGTCACGAAGTTCTTCCCTTAGGCTTTTGCAAGAGTTATGACTACTATAGGAGGCATGTTTTACTCTTTTCATTTCTTTCATTATTTTTCTTCTTTCTTCCTCTCTTATTTTCTTTCTTTCATCTTGACTTATTTCTTCCACTCTTTTTTTTCCTTTTTCTTTTCTCTCTTGTTTTTCTTTCCATAACTTGAGGGAACTCAACTCATCTAAGATTCTAGATAAAGGGTCTTTATGACTAGTACCCTTGCCATTAACACTAGATGAATGATGACTCATGTTGGTTCCTAAGTTGTGGTTCTTTCTTGTTGGAGGTTTGAAAACAAAAGGTAAAAGAAACTATGGTTGAAACTAGCCAAATAAACACTAAAAGAGGTGTGAAAGATAAGGTAAAAAACTAATTGGTAAAAGGAAAGCTATCTAGGCGGTTTGACAATGGAAGGTAAAGGAAATAAGCTATGAAAGTAAGCAAGAAATGTAAACTAGGCGGATCCTAAGAGTGTTTGGATGACCACATTCAAGGTTCCCAACAAAACACTCACTATCCTAAGGAAAAATTGCCTAAAATTATTACACACAAATGGAAGTTTGGTAACCTATTGGAGGCTCCCAACACACTTCCAGCCTTTTTGTTACAAAACTTGAAAGCAATGAAGGTAAGTAAATTGCAAATTACAAAATTACAAAACGGTCCTCAATTTTGGTGGTTGTTCTCTCTTTGGTGATTCACTCAATTTGGAGTGCTTCTTAGTCCAATAGATCTTAAGGTGGTTGGCCCCTTGCTTTTGGACTCAAATTCTTCAAGGGATGACACCAATCCTCCTTCCAATTCCCTATATGGCAACCCACAAACAAGGAAACAAAGAGACAAACAATAACCAAAGACCAAAAAAAATGAAATGAAAGCTAAACCAATGGAGTTTTAACAAGACAATTTTTCAAGGATTATTCAACAATTAAAGCAATGAAAAGGACATAGAAGCAAGCTAGGACTCAAAGAGAAACTTAGAATGGCTCTAGAGTAGAGTAAAAAAAAAAACTGAAAAAAAAAGACTCAAAAAAACCTCTAGCTTTGGCACTTGTCTTCACACTAATTTTCAATTGAAATTTTGGAACTAAGATTGGTATAACATAGGCACCAATTATAGAATAAATTTTGAGCCAAAACAACAAGCACACTTCCTTTCACCTTTTTTTTTTCTGGATACTGATTTTCTTGCCAACTTGTGTGATTTTTCGTATTTTTTATTTTTATCCAAATCGCTTGTTTCTTTTTTTATATCTTTTTTCCAGATGTCTAGAAAATTCAGTAAAAATTTCAGCTCAAAATTCGAAGTATCCAATTCTCAGTAATTTTTACAAGTTTGTATGTCCAAGCTGCCAGCACCAGCGATTTGTTTCTTTAAGCATGGTATATTGATTGCCTTGGGCTTACTTTCAACCTTCCTATGTATGTTGAACTCACTAGGATTGTTTACCACAGTTTTAGGAGTTCAATATTCACTTAGGATCAACATTTCAGCCAGCAATTCAATCACCAAAACTCAAATTCACAATAGACACAATCATAAGGAAACCTAAAAGTTCAAGAAAAGGTTCACAATCAAAGACTCTCTAAGAATTTTGCATGAACATGTTAAGGACTAATTAACATGAAAGATTTGACTCAAATCAAATAATAGGCTAAAATAATTTCATACACTCATGAACAAATGAGTTAGACAAAGAAACAAGAAAATAAAATTCAGCACAACATAAGAAATCTTATGTGACAAGTTTCATGACTAGACATGACTTCTATGACAAAACTACAATAGGTGAACAAGTCACTCTAGATTTTTGAGGTTTTATTCTACTTTAATATTTTTGTAAGAATTTATGGTTTAGGTTTCAGCCACAAAAAATAACAAGACAAAACTCAAAGGAACCTAAACTTAACACAATTCATGGTTCAAGAACAAGAACAAGAAATTTGAACCATAGAAAATCAAATCTAGCTTCTATAGCAAGTTTAATCGGTGGAAACTCTAAAGAATCATGTTAACAACATTTAGAACAAGACATGTGAGGAGATACATGGAGAAAAATGAAGAAACAACAATGGAAGAGAAGGTAAAGAAAAAAAATTAATGGAGGTTTAAGGAGCACCTACTTGAAGCTCTTGTGCTCTGATTACCACTTGATGGAAGCTTGCTTGTGAGGCTTCTATGGAGGCTGGATCTTTGAGCTTCAATGAGGTCCTTTAATGGTGGTTTTCCACCATGGAGATGCAGCGGAAGACAAAGGAGAAGAGGGGAGAGGAGGCGCCATCCACTAGGGAATAAGCCATGGAAGAAGGAGCTTCACCACCAAGATGAGCCTTGGATAAGAAGCTTGGAAGGATGCTTCAATGGAGGAAAAGAAAGAGGGAGATAAAGAGAGAGGGGGGAGCACAAAATTGAAGGAATAAAAGAGGTAGAGAAGTGGAACTTTGAAGTATGTCTCACAAGACTCTCATTCATCAAAGTTACAACAAGTGTTACACATGCTTCTATTTATAGACTAGGTAGCTTCCTTAAGAAGCTTTCTTGAGAAAACTTCCTTGAGAAGCTTCTTTGAGAAAACTTCCTTGAGAAGCTAGAGCTTAGCTACACATACCTCTCTAATAGCTAAGCTCACCTCCTTGAGATGAGAAGCTAGAGCTTAGCTATACACACCCTATAATAGTTAAGCTCACCCCCATGACAAAAAACATGAAAATACAAAAAAAAAGTCCTTACTACAAAGACTACTCAAAAT
Source organism: Glycine max (assembly GCF_000004515.6). Lineage (NCBI taxonomy): Eukaryota > Viridiplantae > Streptophyta > Magnoliopsida > Fabales > Fabaceae > Glycine > Glycine max. The sequence continues at coordinate 28,992,697 of NC_016089.4, forward strand.
GCCCCGAAATACAAGGCTAAAACCCTATACTACTAGAATGGCAAAAATACAAGGCCTAAACGAAGGAAAAAACTATTCTAATATTTACAAAGATAAGCGGGCTCATACTTAGCCCATGGGCTCGAAATCTACCCTAAGGCTCATGAGAACCCTAGGGCCTTCCCTTGGATCTCTAGCCCAATCTACTTGGAGTCTTCTACCCAATGCCCTTACGGAGTAGGATTGCATCAAACAAGCAACCACATCCCACTATACTTTTGAAATAGTAGTGACTAATAGAATAATTTAGCTTGATATGAGTGTATTACATAATGAACCGTCTAATCGTGTCGTGAAATTCGAAAGTACATGTATGTATAAATCACTTACAAGCTTTCTTCCTTTGGTAGTATTAAACGTAGGTGCATATGAACTATACTAGGTGTTTTACTTACTCGTGTTGTGTAGTGTTTCAAATTCCTATTTCAATATGCAATTGCATTTGCTTGTGGATTAATGTGAGTGCAAGTATCTACAAAGGCGTATAAATTAATACATATGGTTGTGATTTAACAGATGCATAACTATATGTACATTTCCCCTAAGTGTTAGGATGTGTATTTATCTTTCCTTCCTATTTCACATATTACCATGAACCTCACTCCTTTCTTTCTCTATGCTGCCTGGTTCTTCTTTATGATGAACAACAGGGAGAGTTGACATGCACAAGAAGCAGCAAAATTAGTGGAGCAAATGGATATTAGGACCGAAGGCAACTAATTCTTTCTCTAGGAGTCTCCCATATTTGTGTTTTGTTGTTTCGGGTTTATGTGTATATATTACTAAAGTAAGGATGGCTTGTCAGAGGAGGTTTAGTTGTTTTAAGTATGATTTATGTATATACTATTTATCTCTCATGACGTTAGAAGCCATGAAATATTTTCAACAACTTTAACTTCTTTATTTACACTACTGAAAAAAGTGCATTTAACGACGGTTTTTTGACACAATCAAAGATGGTTTTGAACCATTTTTGAAGCCTATGCCGTGTAAAGTCAAGAATATCCACGACAGTTCCTAAAAAATGTCTTAAAAAAGCTATCACTCTAAGACGGTTTTCAAGCAAATAATCCTCTTAGAATGATATTATTCTAAGACGGTGTTTTAATGAAAGCCATCTTAAAACATGTTTTTTTTTAATGATGATTCTGAGATGGTTTTTTAAATAACTGCCTTAGAATGTACACTTTCTTAGACGATTTTTCCAACAACCGTCTTAGAATGTATTTTAAAAAAAAATTAAATTATAATAAAATAAAATAAAAAGAAAACTTCTAATAAAATAATAGAAAAGTTTAATAACAAATTTTCTATATCAAGTCTAATAAAATAATACAAAAAAAGAGAGAAATTTCATAAAATTTTCTAAGAAAATGATTAGACTTAAATTGGAAAATCTTTTCACTTTCATTGTTTAATTGATAAAAATGAGAAAACCATACAATTTACAAGATGATTTTAATAAATTTATTATTAATTGTTTTGAATACAAGCTACAAGGTAAAGTAGTAAGAAAATCAAGGAGGCCATAGACAGAGGGAAATAAATATAAATCTCTTTACGTGCGAACTAAAACTATATATATGACTTAGTGATTATGGTACGAACTAAAACTATATATATGACTTCAAAATATGAATAAAATAAATATAAATCTCTTTATGTGCGAACACATATAAAATCAATTGCAGCATTCATGTTATGCAACTTAATTGCTAAATCAGAAGTTGAGCTGCTCAAGCAAGCAACATATTTGTGGAGTAAAACATGAAAAGCAACATTTGTGTGAAATAAAACCTTCAAATCTACTATCAAAAATGAACCTTCAAAAAAGCATAAGGAAAAATCAACCTCACTTTATGTCCTCCTACTGAAATATAGAAATAGGAGACCACAAAGATTGTATTCTAAACCACATCATCAAAGGGGCCATCAATGATCTTATAAAATCTTAGGATGAAATTGTACCAAACCAAAACTAATTGCAACTTCTTAAATGATAGATTCACCAAAGGTAGAGATCTAAACGTAGTTCATGCTTTTGTTTAGTGTCGTAAAAACTAATTATGTAGAATAAAAGCAACCAAATAACAAAATTTAACTTACAATATCAACATTCACAAGGTTTTCAAAGCCCTCATCGACAATTGCACACAACTGAGGGAACTCTTCCATCGCAAACAATATTGGAGCTATAAGAATTCCCTGCAATAATTTGTTGGACCAAAACCAAATCATACAGTGGATAAAACAAAACACAACAAATCTCATGAAGAATAAAAGGGAAAACAAATCATAAAATAATAGTTAAAATTTTTTTCTTTTAAATGGAACCTATCCAAAAAAAGGTTGTTAGCATAGAAATTTAATCAACGTAAAAAAAATATTCTAAATGATGTCAAAAACAGGAACAAGAAAGAAGCATAATAAATAACACATTTATTTAAATATATTAAATGATACGTTTCATGCCATAGGACTGGCAGTATTATACTGGTCTTTTATAACTTTTTCAATCTTCTTTCATTTGGTAGGTTTTTTTTGGAGGATTCTCATTTGTAATAGAATTTAACTAATTTCTAGGTTGATAAATATTTTTTATAACTGAATTACAAACTTATAAATTACAAGAAAGATTGTTATTTCATTCAACCCCTAGCCATAGACAATGTCCATATAAAATCATATATGCATCATGTAAACGTGGACAAAACCTTAAGTAGATAAAGAAATGAGGGATCATGGTTCTATACATACTAGTGTATCATTTTTTACAAATTTCACCATTCAAGACTCATGTTTTTAAGGGAAGCTGGTCCTTGCCTTTAGATTTGGAGTCAACATTGGCTTTAAGGTATTTGTACACATGACTATAAACAATAAGAACAAGCAGAGGAAGTAAAATATACAAATCTCCACACTGTTGGTTGCATCAGCCATCTCAGAATTTGATTGTGCATCATATTCTTAATTTCTCAAGTAAGCAAGGTTTGCATTCAGCCATTCACCAACATAGAGCCACCGTTTTTGACGAGAGAAACCCTTCACTGTGATGGAGATTTTGCCAAAAGTTAATGGCAAGTTGTTGCTAACTTACTATTGTTTCTCTTATTGCGAACTATTGTTTAATGGTAAGTATATTTGCCACTAGTTTGTATCTTCATGTGCTCTTTCCCTTGTAATTTCTAGAGAGCTTACCGCAAGGATTTTAAATAAAGCTGATGGAACTTCTCCATCGCTATTTATTGCGTCAGATTATATTTTGGAAAATTTATACACAATCACTTTGACTCCATGAATGGGCTCTAGTCATGTGTACAAGAACCCTTTCCAAGGGAAGATGATGTGCCTGTGAAATCAAGCACATCACCTATCAACTGAAATGCCAAACCCTACAAAATAGAGAATATAATATGTACAAATAGGAAGATAGATATCAACTAAACATTGCCAAATGAAATGGTGGATACATCCGTAACAGTAATACTAGGTTCATTAATTCTCTTTATGCAAAACATTAAACTATAAATCATTAAACACATTGTTTACAATAGAAAACATCATACTTTAACTTAATAGTGTAAATCCATGACTAATTGAATATACAAACCAGATTTTTTCCATACTCAAAAGCAAGCATTGCAACGTCTGTTGTTGGGCCTGCAAGGATGGGCATTGCCTTGCAACTATTTGACATTAAAGGTGCAGTCTTGTAGTAGGTCTTTTGCATATAATATTCCATGCTGAAAATATAAACAATTGTGAGAAATCAATCTAACCATAGATAGGATATATCTCCACATTTTTTAGAATTAAGAGTGATCTATAATTATGTGTTTGTGCAAGGGAAAATAAATGAATTTTTATAAAGAAAACATGAATTACTAATATGATTCATATTTTATAAAACAAAGGTTAACTTCCTAGCACAGAAACACACATGCACATAAATGATAGAAATAGACCCATGCATACCGACACTGTTGATCAAATGTTGTAGTCATCTACATGGTCTCCCCAGTTACAAGATGCTCTACAACTTTTGCAATTGAAGATACAACCTACAAAAATGCATCTTAGGTAGATGACATAAACATAATTGTCTACCATCAAAGAATCTAGACACATCTTTAAAACTTTTCATGTGTACACAACATATTACCCATTTAGCTTACCTCTATTTTTCAAAGAGGCTAGAGCAACACAAACCCGAGAAAGCAAAAAATCCCTAGCCAATACTGCCAACTGCATAAAAACAACATAAAACTTAAGCAAGCTACACCCACCATGTGACAATATGTATGTAGAAAATGTAACCTAAAAAATAATGAACAAATGGTATGTAATATGTAGGCAAAAAAATTCACAACTTTATATATACCATATCGTCCATTAAAAAATTCAACAAACCAATACCACGTCTGGTATCTGCATCATCCAATACATCATCATGAATAAGGCTTGCCACCTTTGACAACATTATGTGAACATTATTTTGTAATAGCGATAATGAAAAAAATATTCTTACAAGTGTATAAAGAGGCATTTTGATCATATACCAGCACTGCGAGGAACATGGAGAAGCTCAAGATCGGTCACTGTAGCTCCTCCGGTTCAAGCTCAATCAAATGGTCTAAAACCCCATACGCTTTATCCATTTTATGCGCCATGATTATGACCTCCATTAGCAAGTGGAGCACATCAGTGTCGCGCGGGTTGGTGTTGAGACGCTCTTCGAGAAGCCTCTCTGCTTCCTCCTTGGTGAAGGTAGTGTCGGACTCGGCGTCGGGGGGAGTGAGCGGGGGTGTTGATGATTAGGGGATGGGAAGTGCATGAAAAAGAAGGCAGCGACGATGATTAACAAAGTTAGGGTTTTGAGGAGAAGGAGAGGGAGGGGGTGTTTCTTGGGGTGCAAAATGCGGGGTCTTTTTAAATATACGAATGTGAGAATAACACCAATTTCTAAGACAGTTTTTAAAAAACCATCTTTGAATACTTCATTTTTAAGACGATTTTCTTAAAACTGTCTTTGAACACTGATTTTCTAAGACGATTTTTATAAAACTGTCATCATATATATTTTGTTATTTACAAAATTGTCACTGCCTTATATATTAAGACGGTTTTTGGGAACCGCCTTAGTAAGTGCGTCGTAAAAAGTTAGTTTTTTTAGTAGTGTTAGGTTCTATATATTTGAAACCTTAAGATATCTTATTTTGGAACTTGATTATAACTGTTTATCATGTATCTTAGAGTCATAAAGGCCTATGCCTTGTTTTATGTTGTCATTGAACTATTGGTTATTTGATGAATTAAGCATATTTATTTTATATAAATAATTTCATATAAGGTATTTAGATTTCCAGTTGCCTATATTCTTTCCTTTTTGGTTATATATTATTGTCCCACTACCATGACATGTATTTCCTTTAAAAGGAGTTCTATTCACGCTTTTATAACGAGACAAGTTTCTTTTTCTTTTTTAAAAGTGAAAAAAAATTGCCACTATTTTTGGAAATATTTATTCTAAGTCTTCCAACTTATGTTAAGATAAGTTTCCAATGAGTAAGTCCTAGCTCTGACTTGGCATGCCCTTACATCAAGACTTTCCTTGCATATGCCATTCCATATTTTATGGTTGTAATGTGAAGTATGTTGAATATATGGATTTTTGTCAGTAGAGCTATGCCATTCATCTTGAAGATGTGGATATTCACTCTATGGTTTCCATCCTCTCCACCACCTTATTGTGTTTCATGCCTTTCTTTTATTCTTTTGCATACCCTAACAAAGTAATTATGCTTCCATGTTTTAGTTGATCTTGTGTTTTTGGTATTCCTCCAAGAGTTGTATGTATATATGTGGAAATTAATTATGATGTTACCTGAGCAAATGTTAACTCCTAGGCAAGTGCACCAATTCGTCCAAGTAGTATTTTAAAATGGTAAAACCAAGTGTCGAGTCCACAAAAACTTTGACTGTACTCAGAGGTTGTATATGTCCAATTTTAAGCAATTAATGAATTGAATTAAATATTTGTCGAGTGATAATGCACAAATATAAAGTCGACGTAAATTAAACTACAGAGCAAAGCATGTGCAAGGATGAGAAAACAAACACTTGGAGTAGTGAAATGATGGTTGATGCAGAATTACGGACTTGTTGGGGGCTCAACTTACCAAAACTAATCTTGATGCAGTATTAAGGATTTTTCTCTATTTAATGTTATTCCAATTATTACCTACATCTACTAACCTACTCTAGCCATGATTACTCACGTGAGAGACTAAATTACCTAATTTTACTCCCAATCCCTTAAGAGCTATGTCAGATAGCTTGCATTACCGCAGAGATGCATAATTTAGGCTAAATAATACCATTCTATCCCTAAAGATGGATTACCTGGATGTTCTTTTCATGTTCTTAAGAAATAAACATCCTTTAATGCCTAAACCCTATAACATTACATGAGAATGTGCGATCAAACCATAAACGTGATCATAAGCACATAAAAGAGACAATAATATCGAAATAACATTAAATAGATAGTTAGAATCATTACATCAAGAGTGTTTGGTTGTTAAGGTCCCAATAATGGGTGGTTTAGCCTCTCATTGTCATGAGGGGTTTACAAATACTAAAAGGGGCAAAAGGAATGGAAGAAAATGGAGGAAAATGGAGATGAATGGAGATGAGGTGCTCCAAATGAGTGGTTCCCTCCAGTGGGTCGTGCCCTAACTCTCACTCTCTACAGCTCAATAATAGCCCTAGTTTAATCCTCTCTCTTTTTTTCTTTAAAACGCAGCACAATCATGTTTTACAACATTGATTATGCACTAAGCGAGATGGCACGCTGAGGGTTGTGCACACATGTCCAACTGGCTTAAGTGACCATGCACTAAGCTATGTGGTGCACCCTTAGTGCAGTTGCACATGACAACTGACTTCCAAAGTGGACAAAAAATCAGAAGAAGCTATATTCCTAATGTTTTAACACAAAAAAAAGCAATAAAAGAGAGGAAATTAGATGATTGCTATGTGATTTAAATACACAAATTACCTATGCATAACAGTTATCAAACTCCCCCAAATTTAAAGCTTTGCTTGTTTTCAAGCAAAAGTAAACTAAAGCTACACTAAGTTAGATAAATGGTGATGTTCAGGATGTAACTATTCACAATAACTGAGATAATTGGGTATTTTTTATATAATTTCAGTATCCAACCCTCAAGTTCACACTTGTCAATGTTTTCATGATGGGATCATGCCAAGGATGCACTCAGAGATAGAAATAGGTTAGCAAGTATGACAGGAATCAAAGAAGATCAACCGTGCTTCACTCCTCACAAGGCTAGTGTTTCTCTCAAGCACACAAGTGTTTCAGTTATGTGTATTTCATTCAAACCAATTGAAGTTACAATTTTTGAATTTGCACATAATCTCATTCAACACAATAGCGTGCACACAAAATGGATCACTAAGGACTATATTTTTATAAGGCTTGTAACGTGGCTGGGCTAACAAGGAAATCATGGTTTTTCTCAGGATTCAAACACATAGGTTCTAGGAGAGCATTCACCCATCCCCTATCTACTTGACCACTAAACCTATATTATCATACCACACACTTAACAACACACAGGGAGTTTCCTGATCTACATTTGCTTTCAGTCGTTATTTCCATTTTTTTATTTTTTTAATATCAAAATACACACGCTTAGCGTGAGTCTACGCGCTAAGCCCAATTCATGAAATTGCAAAACCTGAGAAAGTTTTGGGCTTAGCGTGCCTCTCCGGCTTAGTGAGAGTTGCAGGTGAAATCTAGCCTGCAACTTTCGGTTAGCGGGCTGTGTGCACTAGTGAGAATAATTGGCTCGCTTAGCCGGTGATGCCATGCTTAGCCAATTATTGCCTTGAAGTTCTAGAGGTGTAGTGCGGCTTAACTCGTATGCTCGTGCAACAAGTTGGTGGGTGTGCGCTAGGCCTGCACTTGCGTGCTAAGCTGTTAGTCGCCTTATACGACTAACTTTTGTATAGAAAACATTTTCTAAAACTTGTATAGTTCCCCAATTTATAGTTATTTTGTAGGAATTTGTATATAAATCTTGTTTTGCTTGAATAGTTGTCTTTAGAGTATCTCCCATGTGACTTAATGATAAAATTTGCACAATTTCAGGTCAAAAGAGGCTAAAATCTTGAAGTGCTAAAGGGAGCAGTTGCACTAAGCGGACCCTGTGGGCTTAGCGTGCGTCCACCACTAAGCGCAGCTTCAGCGTGCTTAGCATGACAAGCGAATTTGGAAGACCACAAGGATCAAGACCGCGCCCTAAGCGTGAGATCAGCTCGCTAAGCGAGTCGTTTGTCTCTTGCTAGGCTCAGTGCACGACTAGTGCCAAGCCCAAATGCACTTACTTGCGCTAAGCACGAGGGTGGCGCTAAGCGTGATGTCGTGATTTTAGAGCCTATTTAAGCCTGAATTGTCAGAATTAGGGTGACGAATTTTGGAGACCAGAGCTGCATACTTTTGCCCAGAATTCGAGGTAGTGCTCTAGAGGCAATAGAGAGGCAGAAGCTAAGCAAGGAAGCTAGGGTTCATCACTTTGAGAGATTAAAGAGTGTTTGAGTGATTTTGAGGTGCCAAGAAGAGGAGGAGGGATCTCCCTTCTTGTGTAAACAATAATTGCTTTGTACTTTTTGTCTCATTTGCATTAGGGTTCCTTGCATGGTTGGCTAAACACCCTAGTTGGGGATTTCTAAGGAACAATTGATGTAATTATCTTTAATATCTAATTAATTGTGTTTTGTGTGTTCAATGCTTCTTTCAATGCTTAATTACTGCATGCTCTTGGTCTGATCACCTATTTGTGTGTACTATTATGTGACTTTAGCATTGGGAAATATATTGTTGCCTTAGAACTTGATAGAAGCAGGACTAAATAACTACATTACCAGGGATGGATTGTGGGGTTTTGGTTTTATGAATATGCTGTGATGATAATGCTGTTTAAGTTAAGCCTAGTCTTACAAGAGAGATCTACGGATGAAGCTTAGGTTAAATTAGTCTAAACTTACGAGGGGTCAAGGTTTAGTACTTTAGGCTATAGCATAGAACACAAGAACATGATTAATTAGAGAAATATCTTCATACGCTCAACTTGTTTGTTAGAAAGACCCAATGCATTTTACCTATTGTTGTCAACTTTTACTTACTTGCATTTACTGTTTTTACCATAGAATTAGTTTATTTCTATTTTTAACCATCGATTATCAATGTTGTCCCAACAATGCCTTACTTCTGAATAAAACTCTGTCTAATAAGCAAGTTCCCTGAGTTCGATACTCGGATCACTCTGTTTTAATTTTAAATACTTGACGACCCGGTGCGCTTTCCAGTGTTTCATTTCCCTTGAATATATTTGTTGAAAATTGGAGAAAAAGGAAACATATGGGAAAATGAACATAAGCCCAATTCGTAATTGACCTAAGAGAGAGAGGTTTTTAGGCTTAGCGCAACTCAATGGCTTAGCGAGACTTGACAATCCAAACTATGCACTTAACAAGCTAGTGCGTGCTAATCCTAATTTGAATTTTTCCAAAATAGAGAAGTTTTTAGGCTTAGCGCGACTCAATGGATCAGTGTGCCTTTCGCAAGAATACATACTCGCTTAAGGCGATATAGTGTGCTAAGCACATGATGACAATCTTCAAACATAATAGCCAACAATTTAACACCACCCAACTACACCACTATTAATCATGCAAAGCATACCAAAAAATGAGCAACATCACACCACAATAGCAACAAGCTCACAAAATTATTTAAAGTCAAGTCATAACCAAAATGAATCAATATCCACAGTCCAGTTGAAGGGTTATCCTGGTTGGGACAATCTTCAAATTCCAAATACTTTGGCTCATAGAGAGAGGTATCAAATTAATGCTCGCCCCCAGATCAATGAGAGCTTTTCCTACTGATACAGTCCCAATAGAGCATGGAATGGTCACACTTCTAGCATCCTTGAATTTTTGTGGCAAAATTCCCTGAATTATTGCACTACAGTTCCCTTCTACCACAATGCTCTAGTTGTTGATGTACTTTCCTTTCTTCATGAGAAGGTCCTTCAAGAATTTAGTGTACATCAACATCTGCTATAGGGCTTCACCAAAAGGAATGGTGATCTCCAGCTTCTTATAAATATCAAGGAATCAAGAAAAATGTCGCTCTTTTTCCTTTTTGGAAGCCACCAAAGGATATGGGGCATTCTTTATAAGCACATATGGTTCTTCTTTTCTCGCTTCTCTAGCTAGTTGACTCTTGGTCTTAGAGACTAAAACCTCACCATCACCCTCTTTATAACTATTTTTCTTCTTCTTCATTTTTCTCATCTCTCAATTCTTTCTCTTTATTGTTAGCGTCTTTCTTTTTCCTCTCATCCTCTACTTCCTCATCATTAACACCTTTCACCACTCCCTCAACTCTCTCTTTGTTTTCAAGGTTCTCTTTCCTCTTGCACCTTGTAAGGACCACCTTGCATTCCTCCTTTGGGTTCTTCTCTATGTTTGCCACAAAGTTCCCAGTGGGTTTCTCAGCCAATTGCTTAGCAATTTGGCCCACCAACACCTCCAAATTCTTAATTGCTGACCCAATGCTCTTATGATTGGAAATAGAGACTTGCATGAATTGAGTCAAGGGGTCCTCCAGCATGGCGGTTCTCTCATTAAAATTAGGGCCTTGATTGGAGGAACCTCCTTGATCCTTGTTGAAGTTGTTCCCAGGATGGAACCTCCAACCTTGACCCTGGTTCTGAGAGAAATTGCCCCCTGATGATAACCTGGATTCCCTCCTTGGTGATACCCTTGGCGGTTTGGGTTGGCGCCATGTAGTTGACCTCTTTAGATGCTTCCTCTTGAGTCATGCACATGCCTGACTCATTAGCTCCACCACACAGGGTACATCCCTCAGTGACTCAATGAGGGTCTCAATTTGCTTGGCTAAGAGCTTATTTTGAGCCAAAATGCATCTTGACGTGAGCTCAAGAAGACTTTTCTCTGCAGATGTGTATGCTCTATCACGGAGAACGACATGATCACTAGCTGACATATTCTCTATAAGCTCTATAGCTTTATTAGGGGTCTTCAATTTAATTTTTCCACCAGCAGAAGCATCAAGGAGTTGCTTAGAATGGGGTCATAAGCAATCAATAAATATGTTTAACTAAATTGGCTCACTAAACCCATAAGTGGGAGTCCTTCAAAGTAGACCACGGAAGCGGTCTAGAGCTTCACTTAGTGATTCATTAGGGAACTGGTGGAATAAGGAAATCTCTACCTTCCCCTCAGTAGTTTTAGACTCCGGAAAATACTTCTTCAAGAACTTCTCAACTACCTCATCCCAAGTTCTCAAATTGTTTCCCTTGAACGAATGAAGCCATCTTTTTGCTTCACCGGCCAAGGAAAAAGAGAACAAATTAAGGCGGATGGCATCTTCCAGAACCCCCGCGATCTTCACTGTGTTACATATTTCTATGTAAGTGGCCAGATGAGCGTATGGATCTTCATTTGGTAGACCATGGAAGAGGTTGCCCTCAATCAACTGAATGAGGAAGGGTGGATATGAGATATTGGTCGCTTAAGCTTTCGGCCGCACAATACTAGTGAAATACTGTTTTGTTGAGGAGCTAGAGTAGAACTCTAGAATTACTCTTGGTGGTCTATCTCCTGCCATTGTAGGCTCCTCAAAGATGGGATGCAGATTAGGCACTGTCGGTTCCTCAAAGACAATAGGAAATGTTGAAGATGATGCAGAGCATGAGGCTTATCTTTCCCCTTGATTTGCCTACCTTTCTTGTTGCTTTCTTCTTTTCCTTGAAGCGTTGTTTCTCCGACAGGTAACCTTAATGTCTGGATTTAATGGAACAAGGTCATCCTCCGAAGTTTTACCTCATATACAAGAAGGAAAACAACTGAAGAATATGTTAACAAGGTCAAAGAATTAAATGCAAAATAGAGTTAAGATAAAGAATTAAAGAAAAAAGAATGATTGCTTAAAATTAGGATATGCAAACTACTAAGTACAAGGGACAAAGTTCCCCAACAACGGCACCAAAAACATGTTAACTCCTTCACAAGTGCACCAATTCATCCAAGTAGTATTTTAAAATGGTAAGACCAAGTGTTGAGTTCACAGGAACTTTGACTATACTCAGAGTTTGTATATGTCCAATTTTAAGCAATTAATGAATTGAGTTGAATACTTGTCAAGTGATAATGCACAAATATAAAATCGATGTAAATTACATTACAGAGAAAAGTGTGTGTAAGGACCAAAAAACAAACACTCGAAGCAGTGAAATGAAGGTTGATGTAGAATTACGGACTTGTTGGGGGCTGAGCCTACCAGAACCACTCTTGATGCAATATCAAGGATTTTTCTCTATTTGATGTTATTCCAATTATTACCTACATCCACTACCCTACTCTAGCCATGATTCCTCACATGAGAGAGACTAAATTACCTAATTTCACTTCTAATCCCTTAAGAGCTATGTCAAATAACTTGCATTGCGAGCAGAGATGCATAATTTAGGCTAAATAATAACATTCTATCCATAGAGATGGATTACCTAGATTGTCTTTTCAAGTTCTCAGTAAATAAAAAATCTCTAATGCCTAAACCCTATAACATTACAGGAACATGGACGATCAAACCTAAACATGATAATAAGCACAAAATAGAGACAATAATATCGAAATAACATTAAATAGATAGTTAGAATCATTACATCAAGAGTGTTTGGCTGCCGAGTTCCCAACAATGGGTGGTTTAACCTCTCATTGTCATGAGAGGCTTACAAATATAAAAAAAGGAAAAAGGAATGGAAGAAAATGGAGGAAAATGGAGATAAATGAAGATGAGGTGCTCCAAATGAGTGGTTCCCTCCGATGGGTCAGGCCCTAGCTCTCACTCTCTCCTGTGGAAGCAATATCTTCCAAGGTTATTTTGATGATGCCAAAGAATCAAGAGTTAAGCAAATTCCAAAGATTCAAGAATCAAGTTCTCAAGAATCAAGTTTCAAGAATCAAGATTCAAGGATAATCAAGATCAAGATTCAAGAATTAAGAGAAGACTCAATCAAGATAAGTACTAAAAAAGATTTTCAAAAACATTGAGTAGCACAAGAAGTTTTCACAAAATAATTACCAAAGAGATTTTACTCTTTGGTAATCGATTACCAAAAGGTAGTAATTGATTACCAGTGTTTTAAAACATTAACATTTCAAATTTCAAGAGTTACAACTTATGTTTAAACAGTTTTAAATCATTTTAAACTTGTGTAATCGATTACACAATACCTGCAATCGATTATCAGAGCCTCTAAACATTTTAATTTTCAAAATTCAAAATGAAGAGTCACATTTGTTGATGTGTAATCGATTACACCTCAATGGTAATCGATTACCAGTGACTGATTTTGAAAAATAAATTTCCAAAAGTCACAATTCTTCAAGTGACTTGTTTCTGAAGATTTTTTCAAAAGTCACAACTTTTTTAAGTAACTAGTTTTAAAGAAATTGCCAAGAGTCACAAACTTTGACTAACAATTTTTTTGTCTTGATTGATTGCTATGTGCTTATATGTTTGATTGAGTTATTTTCTTTCTTGAAGCATGAAGTTTGTTATTAAAACAAATAGTTGATAGTACATATGATTCTTGCATGATTTTTTGTTTGATATGTGAATTACTTGCTTAAAAGTCATTCATAATTTTTTTTAAAAAAATTTATTGTTATATATATTTATTTTCATATAAGAGTTTTTAGATATAAAATATTTTGATCCCTTTTCAAATCCTTTCACTCTAAGAATTCATTCAGCACTTAGTTTTCCTAAAAAGCTCTCTGGTAATCGATTACTACAATACTGTAATCGATTACCAAATATTGTAATCGATTACAACGCGTCCCTGCTCCTATATATTCAGATTTCGAAATCAGAAATAAGAAACCTCTATTGCTCTCGTGAAACCCTCGTTCCCAATTCTTCTTTTTGCCATAACTCACTCATTTCTTATCCAAATCACTCCCCACAAAGCCCAAAATTCATCTTTTTTCATTATCTTTCATTTCAACCGAATGAAATTTTGAAAAAGTCTCTCAAATGGCAGAACCATAAAAGAAGCGCAAAGGTTCTTCGAGTAGAAGCCAACGACATTCCGAGGCTCAGAATACTCCAATTCCTTCCTCCATTTCCTCCTCCTCATTGTTCTCATCCGAAGAACAACGTATACGGTACAGAAACCTTTTCTCCTCTCATTCTATCATAGACCCTAAGTTCATAGATATGGATTTCTTTTCTGATAAGAGTTTCGAATGCATTCAAGCATTTCAAAACTCAAATCTCATTCCCTTTATGTCTCTAAAATTGCCTGTGTATTCTGAATTGGTAAAAGCTTTTTATTCTAATCTTGAAATTCAAGAAAGTACCTTGATTTCAGAAGTTTATGGGATAAAGATGGTCATTGACCAATCCCTCTTCTTCTATGATTTGACCCAATTGTCTAGTGACGGTGTACCATTTGAAGGTGCACTAGACGATGATTGGAAGTTTGATTTTTCTATGCATGATGCCCGCCGGTTGGTTTGCACCAACCAAGCGGATATGACCAGAAGGCTTCTTGCCGGTTCATTGGCTCTTGAAAGCTGCATCCTCCACTATCTTATTGCTCGTATTTTACTCCCAATATCTTCAAACCTTGCACAGGTTTCTGAAGAAGATCTTATAGTCATGTGGGCCTTTCATATCGACCGACAAATTGATTGGGCACATTTATTCCGGTATCTCATGCATAAGGCATTGCGATTAAATGCTCATTTACCATATCCACATTTAGTCACTCTTTTCCTTCAACATTTTAACATCCCTCTTGATTCTGAACCTTAAGTTCCAATCAAGAGATCTTTCTTGATCGGTGCTGCTGTGGTTGCGTCCTACCGGTTGAAGGAGACTCTTCTCTCCTTCAAAGTATTTTGGACAGGTTTGATGGACTCCAAACCTATGTTGGTGAGAGGTTTGATGCTTTGGAACAACAAGTGTACATGCAATTTGATGCAATGGACTCAAGGATCACAAAGGTTGAAGAAGATGTCACCATCATTCGCGACTGTCTTGATTTACCTCCACCACCATCAGTTTAGACTTTATTATTATTATTATGTTTTGTTTCTAAAGCCTTGTATTTGGCTATATGCTTATGACATTTGAACACTTAGTATTTTTAATATTTGCTTAGTATGACTGAATATTTATGGATTGTGATATATGACTATGTGGTTTGCATTATAATTTGGTTTATGTCTTGCTTCATGAATGGTTTAGAATCTTTTATGATTATTTTACAAAATATGCTTTGTGTATATGTTTTAAAATGTGGTTTGCATTATAATTTGGTTTATGTCTTGCTTCATGAATGGTTTAGAATCTTTTATGATTATTTTACAAAATATGCTTTGTGTATATGTTTTAAAATGTGGTTTGCATTATAATTTGGTTTATGTCTTGCTTCATGAATGGTTTAGAATCTTTTATGATTATTTTACAAAATATGCTTTGTGTATATGTTTTAAATTTTGTATGATTTACGCACTTTGACCTTTTTGATGTTTCCAAAGGGGGAAAGAAAAATGGTTATTTTAAAAAATCAATATATTATATTTTTTCAAAACTTTAAAATTAAGCATAAATTCAAAAAGAAAGGGGGGGAAAGGGATGAGTGAATGCTAGAAACAAAATTGTATGCATTCTCTTGATTTTAGGATTGTCATCATCAAAAAGGGGGAGATTGTGGAAGCAATGTCTTCCAAGGTTATTTTGATGATGCCAAAGAATCAAGAGTCAAGCAAAATCTAAAGATTCAAGAATCAAGTTGCAAGAATCAAGATTCAAGATTCAAGAATCAAGTTTCAAGAATCAAGATTCAAGAATAATCAAGATCAAGATTCAAGAAACAAGGGAAGACTCAATCAAGATAAGTACTAAAAAAGTTTTCCAAAACATTGAGTAGCACAAGAAGTTTTCACAAAATCATTACCAAAGAGTTTTACTCTTTGGTAATCGATTACCAGAAGGTAGTAATCGATTACCAATGTTTTAAAATGTTAAGATTTCAAATTTCAAGAGTTACAACTTGTGTTTAACAGTTTCAAATCATTTTAAAATAGTGTAATCGATTACCAGTGACTGATTTCGAAAAATACATTTCCAAAAGTCACAATTCTTCAAGTGACTTGTTTCTGAAGATTTTTTTAAAAGTCACAACTTTTTAAGTGAATAGTTTTAAAGAAATTTCCAAGAGTCACAAACTTTGACTTGAGTCATCAAGAGATTATAAATATGTGACCATGGCATGAGTTTCAAAAATCATCAATCATCTTTGAATCATTTATCTTTCAATCTTTTTTCAACATCATCTCTCAACATCTTTCAATCAATCTTTTAATATCTTTCTAGAGAATTTTCTTATTCATTTCTCTTCATCTTTCTAAAAGTTTTTGATCAACACTTTCTCTTCCAAGAAAAGTTCTTTGTTCAAAAACTTGTGCTATTCATCTTTTTCATTCACTTCTCCCTTTTCCAAAAGAACGAAGGACTAACCGCCTAAATTCTTTTGTGTCTCCCTTCTCTCTTACAAAAGATTCAAAGGACTAACCGCATGAGAATTCTTTTGATTCTTCCCTTTCCCTTAAGCAAAAGATTTCAAAGGACTAACCGCCTGAGATACCTTTTGTTTCCCCTTACAAAGATTCAAAGGACTAACCACCTGAGAATTCTTTGTCCCAACACATTGGAGGGTACATCCTTTGTGGTACAAGTAGAGGGTACATCTACTTGGGGATTGTTATACTGAGAACAAGAGAGGGTACATCTCTTGTGGATCAGTTCAAGTGGAGGGTACATCTCTTGTGGATCAGTTCAAGTGGAGGGTACATCCACTTGGTTTATCAAAGAGAACAAGGGAGGGTACATCCCTTGTGGATCTTTGGCTTGTAAAGGATTTTACAAGGTTGAAATAAATCTCAAGAACCGCAGGTTGCTTGGGGACTGGATGTAGGCACGGTTTGTGGCCAAACCAGTATAAATCTTGTGTTTGTCTTCTTCCCTACACTCTTTAATTTCCGCTGTGTACTTTTAATTATCGCTTTTACTTTTGGTTAAGTTTCTATTTCTGTTCTTTACTTTCTTAACTTAGTAGTAAAAGCCTATTTGAATCTAGTAACATTAAGAAGGATAGATTTTTAATTAGTCAAGACATGTTCATAATTAATTCAACCCCTCCCCCTTTCTTAATTATTCCGAGGCCACTTGATCCAACAAAACGATGTGTAAAAACAAGTAGAAAACGTGTTGGTCTTCCTAATAGGTGCCTGATGCTAAAATGATATTTTCTATCTAACAATGCTCATGTGTTCCTATGGTGTCTCCTGAGATGCTAAACCCCGATTCCTCATGATAGTTTAGCCTAATCCTGATCAAGCATCGTCCTCAGATTCCTCTTGTTGGACTAAACTCAACTAGGACCGCATTAAGACAAACATACTACAACTAAATTATCGCACCCCGATTCCTCGTGATAGTATGACAACTTAGCCCTGTCCTATCAAGGTCATCAGAATCAGACCAGTTTCCACTATTGAATGACCCTAACAAAGCATGCATCTACTTGATCAAGGTAAAGGTATACTAGAATGAAAAGCTGATAGCACAGAGAAAACACAAAACATCATTAAATAGATAGAAAGATATTTACATCAAGTACCTATAAGGAAGATCCAACAGAGGATTTTAGCTTTCCATAACCAGGAAGCGTCCTTTACAACAAAGAGAAGAACAAGATGAAAGATTGCAAAAATACAAGTGGTGAGGATGTCTCCTTCACCTCTAGGATCTCACAACCACTCACAAACTCATCTCAAGCTCTGGTATCTGCAAATCTTCACACAACAAAATCTCTCAAAACTCTCTGGAACTTGGACCTTTCTCTCTCTAGAATCACTAGACATGCAAAGCTTCAGCTCTCAGCCCAAACTCCCTTCACAAAATATGATTTTAGGCTTAAATAGGTGGCCTTGTTCGTGCTCGTGCACTTAGCGCAATTCTGAGCTGCTTAGCGCACATTAGTGAATTTCGGCTTAGCACGTGCTTTTCTCGCTCAGCGGATAAACTGAAGCGGTGCGCTTAGTGAGATGAAGCGGTGCCCTCAGCGAACCTATACAGCTCATCTTCTTCCAGATTCTTCCTCGCGCTTAGCTAATGAGTGTTGCGCCTAAGCCAGCAGATTGGCTTAGCGAGAAGGTAAAAAACAACACTTTTCAGAGTCGCCTAATTAACCTG
Organism: Glycine max; assembly: GCF_000004515.6. Taxonomy (NCBI): domain Eukaryota; kingdom Viridiplantae; phylum Streptophyta; class Magnoliopsida; order Fabales; family Fabaceae; genus Glycine; species Glycine max. The sequence continues at coordinate 29,011,124 of NC_016089.4, forward strand.
AAATTCAGAGAAAATGATTATTAAACACACAAAATGGAAGTACTAAGTATTTATTACCTATACTTAATAGAAAGTACTTATAACACTATAAAATAACCATAATTTGGGGAAGTTTGATACAATTTACACAAGTTTTACACACAAAAGTTAGTCGTATTCATCGACTAACAACTCCCCCAAATTTACAGTTTTGCTTGTCCTCAAGCAAAAAGAGAACAACTCACTTGTCCTCAAGTGACAATAACATGCGATGATCATGTACAAAGGTGTATGCAGCAAAAATTACTAATTGCATGATAAGAAAAATGAAGCATTATGTATTCATCACTTGTCTTTCACAAAATATGTAGCTATTCAAAGAGAATAATACAATGTAAGTTGTACCATTAGATGAAGTTAATCGTAAGACAGATATTAAGGAAAGTAGCTTAAACCACAGTCTCACGACTACTGTTTCACTCAAGCACAAGTGTTTAAGCTATTCATTAATAACAACTAACAAGAGATCAAATATTTGAATTTCATCTCATGCCATAAAGTCAGAAATGTATAAACAGAATCAGAAGGACTTTCCCAGGCTTGTAGTGAGGCTTGGCTACAAAAATTCATTGGCTTTTCTAGGATTCAAAGGCTTAGATTCTAAGAAAGCACAAGTCCTTGACTTATCCCAATGGTCTTGTATTATACAAGTAGCTTTCTCACTATCTTTTCCTCTTATGTTGCTTTTGACCTTATTGTAACAACACAATTTACCTTACAACTTATTTGTTGTGTGTGCTGATGCTTAACCTTTTTCTTTTCATTCTAATTGACTTTCCTCCCCCAAATTCAGAGTAAATTTGCCTTGAACCATATGCTCTTCTAAAATCTAAACAAGGTATCAGGAGATAATTATTTAAGTTCAGGGTTCAAATTTTTGACAATATCATTCAGCTCAAAAAGGGAGCAAAGGATGCAATTATCATTCAAGGTAAGTTGTTTGGTAAAAAAGCTTGTGTATGTACAATCATGGCCTTCATCATGTCCTCATTTATACATTTCATTCTAAAATTCAGAGATTCATGCAAAGATTATCACTCACAGCTAGTCGTTCACTCACTGTTTAAGGTCACACTCTCGCTGGTTTTGGTCCAAACTTTTCTTTCACAATCAATCTGTCTACTGACTAATAATTCTAATTGCAAGTTCACATTCTTGTTCTTTCTTTTTCTAACATACAGACTTGCTCAAACTCATGATAAGAAACACAAATTCCATCACAATCATGCACTCAATCCACAATAAAAGCATACAACCATTTTTCACAAAAAAGATATAAGTGTTTCACTGCCATGTCATTTAAAATTAAGTTAAACTGTTCATGATGCTTCGGGCTAAGCAACTAACTATTTATAAACATAACTTAACAAAAAAGACTTACTGTAATAAGACTATAATTAAAATAATAATAAACTAAATGGCACAAAAATGTCCTCAGGAATTTAAAAATCATGTGATTTGTCCTGGGTATCCTGTGTCTGAACATCCTCCTCATCTGTTAAGTGAAGCACAGGGGTAGCTAGAGGAGAGGTGTTCGAAGATAGGACTGGTGTAGTCTGATCCTTAGGAGTGGAGGGGTCTGCTTCTTGCTGAAATGAAGCTATATACCACTGGTTCTAAAGGCTCAGAAGTAGCCTCAAGAGATTTCTCCGAAGTGGCTGCAGCTTCTTGTGTTTCAACTACCCTCTTTCTTTTGATCAGGGTCTTTGAAGTGGAAGTCTCGGATGACTCATCCTTCCTCTGTTGTGGTACCTGAGCGGTGAGACCTTCGTCCTCCCTGTGAAAGGGGGGCTGAGTCCCGGGCCTGGCTTAAACTGTTCAGCAAAAGGGATAGAGTCTGGAGGTGCTACCAGCTGTAAACTTCGTAATAGAACAATCTGCCCCTGATGTATGCTTTGAAACATGGCTTCAAGACGTTGAAAGTCTGCAGAAGATGGGTAGAAGGAGCTGCTAAGGTACGTGCTGGAGGAGGAGCTGCAGATGTGGAAGGAGCCTCAGCTGGCCTTGCCCTCGCTCTCCTAGCCCCTCTAATAGTAACTGTCTAATCAACAGGGTTCCAACTATTCTTCCTGATATAGGCCAAGTTAATGACCGGGCTCAAGTGTTCGAAGACTAGGCTGTCAGAAGCAACCCTTTTGGACTTACATAGAGCTGTGATAAGAGCAGGGAACCCAAGTCTAGAGGAGTTAGACTGGGCCATAGATGTGATCTGGCCAGAGATGAGAGCTCCTACATTCATGTCCAGCTAAGAGACTAGGCCAAAATTTAACCTAGCTCTATCTAAAGTCAAATCCGAACATGTGCCGCAAGGATTTGCGCTAAGCTCCTTAAAGGCTGCGCTTAGCGGCACCAACTCTTCAAAAATTTCACTAAGTGTTGGCAGCTTAGCGAGCGAAGCTCGCTTAGCTCAAAGGATGTCGCAACCAATCGCGCTTGGCTCAGGGAAGCTCAGCTTAGCGCGCGACTATCAACAAAAAGAATTGATTAAGTTACCTGGGCTTAGCGATTCAGCCTCGCTTAGCCACAGGTAGTTCAGGAAGAAGATAAGTGTTCATCCTCAAAAGATGAACTCGCTTAGCGCGGTAAGTGCGCTTAGCAAGTTCTTCAAATAATGCTTACATACAATGAGTATTGATGAACTCGCTTAGCGCAACATGATCACTTAGCGAGTTCATCGCATTTTCCAGAAAACGCAGCTCGTTTTCTTGCACTTTTCAAGCCTCTAAAAGGCATATCAGACATGCAATGTGTGCGCCATACTCAATTAAGTATACAAGCGTACATAGCCCTAATCTTAAACTAAATCTAACAAAACATAAAAACCCTAAAAATCTAAAGCTATAGTTGAAGTCTTCTACCCTAAAGTTAAGACATGAAAAGGAGAAAAAGAATCAAGGAACTTACTTGGATGGTGTATGATTGATGCTTCAAAGTCGAAAATGTACAATGAAAGCACAGACGCAAAATGTGAAAATTTTTGGAGAGAGAGAATGTAGAGACGAAGTTTCCGGAATCTGGCTAATGTGAGTGTAACTGCTGTTACACTCACTTAAGCATATTTTGATACTTTCGCTTAGCGGACGGCTGCGCTAAGCGAGCAAGAGAGACGTTTGGTTTCTCAACCAGGCTCGCTTAGCGAACACGTGCTCTTAGCCGACGTTTCAAATTCAAAAATCAATTTTTTTTTAACACAGAAACTCGGCTTAGCGCGAGGGTACGTTCGCTTAGCGAGGTCTGCAGATTAGAAAAGCTGCAACTTTTGCTAAGCCAGCTTAGCTAAAATGATGCATCTTAAGTACAAATGAGCATGCGCTTAGCTAAGAGGGACTCGCTTAGCGCTCATATTGCCGCAATGAATATCACTTAGCTGCCATGACTGGCGCTTAGCGTCATGGACCTCAATTATGGCCGTAAGGAATTGCGCTTGGTGACAATAGGTCACGCTTAGCCACAAATAAGCTATCGCTTAGCGATCAAGCTGAAGCTTAGCTGAATTCAAATCGAATTGAAGTTAGCTTAGCTCAACCTTGGCCAGCTTAGCGGACCAAATCAGCCTCAGATGCAAGGGTTGGGCGCTAAGCGCTAGAGACTCGCGGCTTAGCGCATGAACAGAGATGCGCTTAGCAAAAGGACTATTTTTCAGAAAAAAAAAAGTTTTCTAATTTATTTTTCATTCCTTTTTTCTTGAAATTGAAACCCTTATGTTAAGCATGCAAAGATTGGCTGATATACTACTATGTACTGACTATATAGCAAGTTCCAAATGATTTAATTGCATGAAAAACAAAGATAACAGAAATTAAAACTGGGTTGACTCCCAGGAAGCGCTTCTTTAACGTCATTAGCTTGAAGCTTTTACCTCATTGGGTGATCTTATGGTTTGGTTCCTACTTTCAAAACCTATTTACCTCCTTCCATTACCTGTAAGCAAACATTGTGTTCTAGAGCAGGCTTATCTTCAACAAACAAATCAAAATCAATTTTCTGATCTTCAAAACCTAGCTCCGACTTCCTCTTCCCCATATCAACTATGCAGCTTGCGGTCAACATGAATGGCCTTCCCAATATCTTCAGAGATATCCATTACCATAAAGTTTGCTGGGAAGATAAAATGTTTTACTCTGACCAAAACATCTTCAATTACTCCATATGGCCTGGTAATGGAGCGGTAAACTAATTGTAAAGTCATTTGAGTGGGCATTATTTCCAACTCCCCCAATCTTCTGCACATGGAGAGTGGCATCAAATTGATACTGGCTCCCAAGTCAATAAGAGCTTTTCCCACATTGACTTCTCCAATTGAACAAGGAATCATTACACTCCCATGATCTTTATGCTTGGGTGGAAGGATCTTCTGGATCACAGCACTGCAATTTCCTTCCACTATGATGTTTTTCTGATGAATATATGTGTGCTTCCTTGTTAACATATCTTTCAAAAATTTAGAGTAGAGTGACATCTGCTGCAACGCTTCTCTAAAGGGCATGGTTATTTCCAGTTTCCTGAAAATATCTAAAAATCTTGCCAGATGACGATCCTTTTCTTTCTTGGAAGGTACCACAGGATACGGTACTTCCCCACCTTCATCCACAACTTTTCCACTCCTACTCTTCTTTGCAGTCATATTATTTTTTCTTCTTTTTCATTTTTTTCATTTTCTATTTCTTTTTCTTGGTCCTTCAATTCTTTATTCTTGACCATTATTTGTTCCTCATTTTCGTGATTACTTTCACCTTTCACCTCATTTTTTCTTTCCATCAGTACTTTTCTTGTCAGTAGTTTTCTTCTTATGCACAACACTATCCTCATCCTTAACCTCCACAAACCTTTTACTCCTTGTCATCACAGTTTTGCATTCCTCCTTGGGATTCTATTTTGTATTTGCCACAAAACTGTTGGATGACTTGTCAGCTATCTGCTTGGCTAGTTGTCCCACTTGGACCTCAAGGTTCTTCAGTGCTGACTCGATGCTTTTATGATTTGACATTGTTACCTGCATTAGCTGAGTCAAGGTCTCCTCCAGCTTAGTAGTTCTTTGGAATATGTTAGGTCCTTGTTGGATTGGCCTGTTTGAAGGCCCACTCTGGTCTTTGTTGAACTGATTGTCAGGGTGTGCCCTCCACTATCCTTGTTGATTATATGGACCCTGCTGGAAGCCTGAAAATCCTCCTTAAGTATACCCTCGTCTCTGTTGATTTCCCATATAATGAATTCCTTGGGTGTTTTCTTCAGTGGGAGTACATTGGCCTGTTTCATCAGCCTCACCACAAATGGTACAACCTGTAACCTGCAAAACAGAAGAGTGTGTAGGTTGACCCATAGACAACTTAGTTGGCAGCTTACCAAGTGTTTCTGTTAAAATTTCCAGTTGCTTAGAAAGCAACTTGTTCTGTGCCAATATTGTGTCATGTGATGATAGGTCTATCCAGTTAAACAGGAACAAACAAATAGAATTTATGAATGAATATTCACAAAAACAATCAAAGAATAACAAATAAAGAATATACACCTAAAAATGAGCTAACTTCCCAAATAAAAAGAAGTTCCCCGGCAATGGCGCCAAGAACTTGTTCGGCTTCTGGAAAGTACACCAGATCGCACAAGTAGTATAAAACAATAAGAACCGAGTATCGAACACTAGGGGAACTTGTGTTATTTGGTAAGCTATTTCAGCAAATAGGCGTTTATTGTGTAAAAATAAGTGTGAAAATGAATAAGTGTATAAAGTATGCAAAAAGAAAGAAAATCACACGAGAGAAATGATGTGTAAAAACAAGTAGAGAACACGTTAGTCTTCCTAATAGGTGCCTGATGCTAAAAAGATATTCTCTATCTAACAATGCTCATGTGTTCTTATGGTGTCTCCTGAAATACTAAACCTTGATTCCTCATGAAAGCTTAGCCTAATCCTGATCAAGCATCGTCCGCAGATTCCTCTTGTAAGACTTAACTCAACTAGGACTGTATTAAGACACACATACTCAACTAACTTATCGCACCCCGATTCCTTGTGAAAGCTCGACAACTCAGCCCTGCACTATCAAGGACTTTAGAGTCAGACCAGTGTCCATTGTTGAATGACCCTAACAAAACATGCATCTACGTGATCAAGGTAAAGGCATACTAGAATGAAAAGCAGATAGCACAGAGAACACACAAAACATCATTAAATAGATAAACATATATTTACATCAGGTACCTACAGGGAAGATCCAACAGAGGATTTAGCTTTCCATACCAGGAAGCCTTCTTAACAACAAAGAGAAGAACAAGATGAAAGATTGCAAAAATACAAGTGGTGAGGATGTCTCCTTCACCTCTAGGATCTCACAATCACTCACAAACTCATCTCAAGCTCTTAAACCGGCTCTTGCTTCGAGCTCTGGTCTCTACAGATCTTTATATAGCAAAATCTCTCAAAACTCTCTGGAACTTGGACCTTTCTCTCTCTAGAAACCCTAAACATGCAAAGCTCTGAATCCTAGTCTAAACTCTCTTCATAAAATCTGATTTCAGGCTTAAATAGGTGGCCTTGTTCGTGCTCGTGCGCTTAGTGCATATATGGACCGCTTAGCGCACGTTAGTGATTTTTGGCTTAGCGCGCCTTTCTCGCTTAGCGGATGAACTGAAGTGGTGTGCTTAGAGAGATGAACCGGTGCGCTTAGCAAACCTGTACAGCTCATCTTCTTCTGGATTCTTCCTCGCGCTTAGCCCAGGAATGTTGCGCTTAGCGGATGCTTGCTAAGCCAGCAGATTGGCTTAGCGAGAAGGTTAAAACAGCCTTTTCCAAAGCTTGTCTAATTAACCTAAAATTGAGAGAAAATGATTATTAAACACACAAAATGAAAATACTAAGTATTTATTACCTATACTTAATAGAAAATACTTATAACCTTACAAAATAACCATAAATTGGGAGAGTTTGATACAATTTATACAAGTTTTATACATATAAGTTAGTCGTTCTCACCGACTAACATCCTATCAAGGTCATCAAAATTAGACCAGTTTCCATTCTTGAATGACCCTAACAAAGCATGCATCTACGTGATCAAGGTAAAGGCATACTAGAATGAAAAGCTAATAGCACAGAGAACACACCAAACATCATTAAATAGATAGAAAGATATTTACATCAAGTACCTACAAGGAAGATCCAACAGAGGATTTTAGCTTTCCATAACCAGGAAGCCTCCTTTACAACAAAGAGAAGAATAAGATGAAAGATTGCAAAAATACAAGTGGTGAGGATGTCTCCTTCACCTCTAGGATCTCACAACCACTCAAAAACTCATCTCAAACTCTCAGAACGGCTTCCGCTTCAAGCTCTGGTATCTGCAGATCTTCACACAACAAAATCTCTGAAAACTCTCTGGAACTTGGACCTTTCTCTCTCTAGAATCACTAGACATGCAAAGCTTCAGCTCTCAGCCCAAACTCCCTTCACAAAATCTGATTTTAGGCTTAAATAGGTGGCCTTGTTCATGCTCGTGCGCTTAGCGCAATTCTGAACTGCTTAGCGCATATTAGTGAATTTCGGCTTAGCGCGTGCTTTTCTCGCTCAGCGGATGGACTAAAGCAGTGCGCTTAGTGAGATGAAGAGATGCGCTCAGTGAACCTGTACAGCTCATCTTCTTCCAAATTCTTCCTCGCGCTTAGCCAATGAGTGTTGTGCTTAGTGAATGCTCGCTAAGCCAACAGATTAGCTTAGCAAGAAGGTGAAAAACAACACTTTTTAGAGTCGCCTAATTAACCTAAAATTGAGAGAAAATGATTATTAAACACACAAAATGGAAGCACTAAGTATTTATTACCTATACTTAACAGAAAGTACTTATAACACTACAAAATAGCCATAAATTGGGGAAGTTTGATACAAATTACATAGGTTTTATACACAAAAGTTAGTCGTATTCATCGACTAACAACTATGCACCAGCAAAGCCAGGACCCTAGTCCTTTCCCTTGGCCTACCCTCGAGCAATTCGAGGCTATAATTGTCTGGCCAGGAGATGAGCCCGATTTTGAGATAGGGGCAAGGCCTGCAGGGGCCCCTGGGGACGAAGATGGAGCTCAGGAGGATGACGACATGGCTGATGTGTTGGATTTCTTCACTTGACGAGGCAGCGTTGCATGGCTGAGATCGCCCAAAAATTGTGGTTTTGTCATTATTTTGTTATTGCTTTCAGTTTTTTATCTGTTATCTCATTTTGATAAAATTGTACTCCATATTATTGCTTTCAATTTTTATTTTTATCTTATTTTTATAAAATTGTACTCTATTTTATTGCTTTCAGTTATTTGTTATCTCATTGTGATTAACTTTACTGCCTCTAGCATATTGCCGTATTTGCTTCGCGATGGTTTTTCTGAAACAAAAAATAGGAGGTTTTGTGTATTTGTTTCTTTTCATTCACATGCCTTTTGTTTCTTTGGTAAAGTGTAGCCTTGGGTAACAATTTTTCCTAGGTTACAAATTTTTTCTAAAAAAAAAATAACTAACTAAAAAGGGAAAACTAAAAAGCCAACACACTTTTGAAAGAGAATGACCACCAGTTTTCTTTAGAAAATTAACGGATCAGGATATAAAAAGGTTTTTGAAAAAGAATGAATGTGCGCCTAAAAGGTGAACGCACTGAAAGATTTTCCCGAAATGATTAAATGGACTCGGATGTGTATGTGACTTGATAAAAGAGCAAATTTTGAAAACATTGGGTTGATTGAATGGGGGAAAACAAACCCTAAGCCTTAGTGTTTACTTGGCCACAAAGATTTATGTTTGAGTGTCCACATGGATGTGTGCTATGATTAGTTTTGCATAAATTTCTAATCATCATCGTCATATGCGTGTCATGGAAATGATTTGGGGCATTCCCTTTATTCCCGAGCCACCTGCTAAACAAACATCCCGACATACGTCATGTCTCGCCATTTGCTGGCCTTTTGAGCCAAACGCTCATTTTTTTGGCCAAAGCCTTGACCTAGGATGGAAATTTCCAACCTTATCCTTGGAAGGGAGAACCGAAGGATCTTTCAAGAAAAGCTTCCTTTACCTTGGGTTACAAATGTGTGTTAAGAGAAAAGAAAAGAGAAAGAAAAAAAAAAGAAAAGAATCAATCAATCAAAGATTGAAGAAAAGAAAATAGAAAAGAAAGAAAGAAAAGAAAAAAGAGAGGTTCTTTGGACCAGACAATGTCTGAACAATGTGCAGAATTGTCAAAAAGCAAAAAAGAGAAAAGAATGGTAACAGTAGCCTGGTTTAAAACCTGAGGGATATGCGAAGCAATCACTTGCTTAGTTACAAACCGAATCTTTGTATCTTCTGTTGTTCCGCACCAAACCCAAAGAGAAAAAGGGAAATAGAGAAGGGAAAGGTCAAAACACCCAAAAGCCCAAATTTCCCACCAAAAATCCAACTTCCTAAAAGTCCTATTGATCCATGATTGTGCATGTTATCTTTGATTTGATGGGAAATGATTTTCAAAGTCAAATCATGACATATCTGTGGTTTGGAATTAGGATGAAACACTTGCCTGTGTGAGGTTTTATACACTTTGAGCGGTTTCCTCTATTCAATTGGACCCAGTGCTTTCTTCTAATGCTCTTTTAGAAATGAAATACGAATGTCCCAAATCTCATTTTGTGGTTATAAGAAATTCTATCAACATGCCTTCATTCCCCAGTAGTCACATTATTTTTCTTCAAAAATATATGTTGTTCTGATCAGTCTGGAAGTTTGTTTCTTTTATAAGTGTGTTCGTATTTTAGTGAAAGACTTTCCAAGACTATCATACTATGTTGTTTTGCAGAGACAATCATGGTCATCTGCCTCTTTTTGAAGACTTCAATGTCTTTCGACCAAGAGTGTTACAATCTCTTTGCCTTCTAGAGACAATCAAGTCCGTTGGCATACAGAGGCAATCATGGTCATCCACTTTCGATGCTTTCAAGACTATTACAGTCTTTATTGCCTTCCAGAGACAATCAAGTCCATTGGCATGCAGAGACAATCATGGTCATCCGCTTTCATTGTTTTCAAGACTATTACAGTCTTCTTTGCCTTCCAGAGACAATCAAGTCCGTTGGCATGTGGAGACAATCATGGTCATCTGCTTTCATTATTTTCAAGGCTATTACAGTCTTCTTTTCCTTCCAGAGACAATCAAGTCCGTTGGCATGCGAAGATAATCATGGTCATCTGCTTTCATTGTTTTCAAGACTATCAAAGTCTTTTGTCTTGTGGAGACTATCAATGTCTTTTGCTCTTTATCTTTTAAAAGACTATCAGAGTCTTTCGTTGAGACTTCGATGTCTCCCTTACTTTGCAAGATTTCCAGGTCTTTTGTTGATATACCTGATGCCTCTTATGCTCTTTCTTTAGACAGGTTTCATTGATTGGACTTTTGCTAGTGGCCGGTTGGATGGTGAGATCGCTTGAACAAAATTAGTTTCTTTATCTTTACTTCCCTTTTATCTCCAATAAAAGATAAGTAAAGAAGGGCAGCTTTCATACCCTAATTTCGTTTGGGGACGATCGTTTGCCAACATTTGGATTCTTGCCAGCCAAATTGAGCTGCTTAACACTAATTGTCATGCAATCCATAGGGTTTTATGATGTTTCAAAAGGAAATTTGCAAAATATTCAAAAGAAGGGCAAAAGGGTCACTTTTGGGGCATTTTTCAACCCCTGGGCCCACTAGGAAGCTTAGGCTTGAAGTAACCAACTCGCCTGGGTGAGCTGCTGTGCAACCTCCACCCCTGATTTCCTATAAATAGGCGTGAGAGGATTGAGGAGAAGGGTCCAGCACCTAAAATTGAGAGGTTTTCACCGAAATTAGTGAGAAGGAGAAAGAAGAAGAAAAAACAAGGTCAAGGCGCTTCCGTAACATTTTCGTGATCATTCTTCATCGTTCTTCATTTGTCGACCGGTTAGCTTTTACTTGAAGTTGTGAATTCATTCTATGCACCCTTAGGGATCCACTCTTGCTTTTCGCATCTTCCTTGTAAAGCGAGTTTCGATTGATTAATTGTGCCATAATCTCATTTTTATCATTGTAAAGAGAGTTTCCACCGATTAATTGTGTCATAATCTCACTTAATCACCGTAAAATAGAGATTCAACCAATCATTTATGTTGTAACCTCGGTTAATCATTGAAAAAATAAGTTTTAATTGGTCATTTACTTTGCAAGTTCTCTTTTAATGAGTTTGAAAGTAACCAAGTGAAACCAAAGCTAAAATCAACACATAAATCAAGCTTTTTATCCATGAAAATCGCATGAAACCGTTCAAGGTCCAACGCCTTAATGGTCTCTTTTACTTTTGTTGGTTGAAAATGAACCTTTCAAAAGTCAAAAATCAGCCCTACATGTAACTTTCTTGCTTAAAAGAACTACGTAGGTCTGAGTTCCTCATCACAATTGAGGATACATAGGAGCAAGAGCCACGCTCTTGTCGACCGCAAAAAGATAAAAAAAACATAAAAAAGGGAAAAATAAAACAAATATTGAAGTCATGATTTTGCACATTTGATTAAAGGTTGTCATCCCTTGAGGCGGATGCGTGGGGTGCTAATACCTTCCTCGCACGTAAACAACTCCCGAACCTTTTATCCTTTAAATTCATGGACCTCTTTTTGGTTTTTCTAATGTTTTTTTCTCGAATAAACATTGGTGGCGACTCCCATGCGTTTACTTTTTTGGAAGACGCACCCGTGAGTCTCGCATCACCCTCCCGCCGAAGGGTAGATTGCGATAGTACCAAAAATTTCTAGCCATGTATATGAAGAAAGAATAAGGTTTGAGTCACCTACCTATTCTCCAACAACATCTCAAATACTTAACACCCTTACAAGAGAGCCATCCTTTCAAATTGATAAGCAATGGATAAGAGATGACTTTGAAGCCCCATATAATAAAAATTTAAGAGATTGGTTTTCCTCAACTTTTACAAAAGAAAAAACATATCAATTTAGAGAACTTTTTTTATCAATTCATGAAAGAAAATGAAATCAACATATATTTCTTTGATTGGTTTTCAAAATATTGTAAAAAAATTAATTTAAATTACACATTTAATAGGGAGAAAGAACTAAACCCTTTATCAAAGATATCAATGCCCTGGAAAAATTTAGGCAAAAAAATAATAGAATATGAGTATCCTCCCTTAGAAGAAATAAAACTCCAAACGAGGGACCTAGAAATAGGGATTGCTCCTTTCAAGGATGTTACTGCTGAAGACAAAATAGTATATAAGAAGGACATAAAAAAACAGCATCAACAATGAAATTACTCGAATACCGTGTTAGAAACAATGTCAAAACATTTAACCAGAGTAGAAAATAAAAATTGTATGGATATGCCAAGTTCCTCAAAATTTAATGGACCAATAAAATCTTCAATCCAACCTATTCATAAATTAAATATTGTACCTCAAAAGGATCTAGAAGCCATTAGATTTAAGAGTGATATGGTAGTAGATATATAAGATATAAAATAAAACTTAGAAAAATTAAGTCTAGGAAAGCCGTCAATTAACACTTTGGAGAAAAACTAATTTAAAAGTTAATAAAATAAAGTTTCAAAATAGAAGTTATCACAAATTATGAAATTATTATCCTAGACATACTTCTCGTGATATCCAAACCGAAGAAAGAGGAGAACTTGTTTAAATTTTCTTTACAGACATTTGTGAATGGAATTTAGACGGTCTAAGCAAATGTGGTATATTGGATTTAACTTGTCAAATGTCAATGGCTGCTACATCATACAAAACTAGAAGTTATACAGATAGAGACGTCGCAATAGCTATAATTCAAGGTTTTACTGGACAATTAAAAGGATGGTGGGATAATTTGTACTTAGTAAATGAGAAAGAATTTGTATTAGATAGTAAATATGTTACAAGAAGCTTCTATAACTAAAGTAAATTTAATCCAAAGGAAACAAAAACACATAAATATTCTAAATAAATAAATACAATATAATAGAATAGAAGAACAACGAAACACTTCTAATATTCAAAAAATAGTAAAAGAATTTGAAGAAAAAATAGAAAAAGAAATTTGTGAAACAAATCCCATAGCCTTTTGGAGTTGGAAAAAATATGAAGTTTCATTACCTTATGAAGAAGAATTTAATGAGAAGGATATCCCAACAAAAGCAAGACCAATTAGAAATGAATCAACAATACTTAGAATATTGTAAAAAAGAAATCCAAGATTATTTAGATAAAGGATTAACTAGACTGTCTAAGTCTCCTTGGAGTTGTTCCGGATTTCATGTAATGAATGCTTCAGAACAAGAAAGAGGGGCTCCAAGGTTAGTAATAAATTACAAGCTTCTAAACAAAGCACTAAAATGGATAAGATACCCACTACCTAGCAAATCTGATCTAATAAAAAGGTTGCATGATGCAACTATATTCTCTAAATTTGACATGAAGTCAAGCTATTATCAAATTTAGTGGTAGAGGAGGACAAATACAAAACTGCTTTTGTAGTCCCTTTTGGACATTATGAATGGAATGGACTATAATGCCCCAAGGCTTAAATGCATCAAGTGAATTTCAAAATATTATGAATGATATTTTCTACCAATATATGGAATTTTCAGTAGTATAATTAGACGATGTACTAAGTTTTTCAAAAGGAATAAATCAATATATCTCGCATTTAAATAAATTTATAGAAATAATCAAAGAAAAATGAGTTGGTGGTCTTAGTAAAAAAGACAAAAATACTCCAAACAAAGACTAGGTTTCAAGGATATGAAATATACCAAGGAACAATTACCCCAATCCAAAGATCTTTAGAGTTTGCCAAAAAATTTCCAAATGAAATTAAAGATAAAAAAGCAGTTACAAAGATTTTTAGGATGCTTAAATTATGTAGCAGATTTAATTCCAAATATTAGAACCATTTGTGCCCCATTATACAAAAGATTAAGGAAAAATCCATCCCTATGGAATGCTAACATGACCCAAGTGATTATTAAAATTTTGCAAATTATAAAGCATGTGCCTTGTTTAGGAATTCGAGATCCAGAAGCCTCCTTGATTGTAGAAACTGATTGTATGGAGGAATCCTAAAGCAAGGTTCCAAAAATTCTTCTAAAGAACAAATAGTTAGATATTATTCGAGCATTTGGCACCCAGTTCAATAAAAGTACTCTACGGTTAAAAAGAAATTTTATCCATTGTTTTATCCATTACCAAATTTCAAGATGATATATTTAGCAAGCATTTTCTAGGAAGGACTGATTGTAAAGCAACACTGAGTGTTTTAAAGAATGATTAAAAAATTTGGTTTCTAAACATATTTTTGCCAAATGACAATCTATACTCTCATGTTTTGATTTTTATATTATTCATGTTAAAAGGGATAAAAAAAATTGCCAGATTTTCTAACAAGGGAGTTTTTGCATGGATCAAAATGAGTAGTAAAGCAATGTCAAGAGATCAATATAGCCCTCCACTAAGTGGTAGCCTCCCAATATCATTACGACTAGTAAGACCTTCAACACGGATTCCTTCTCCAAGCTCAACACTTGTTTCCCAAAAGTCACCTGCTGTGGCTCAAGTTTTTCAAAAACCTCCTGTTAAAATAGATGCTCACAAAATTCCTTAATCCCATATTACAACAAATTTACCCATCTCTCATACCATAACTGTTTAGTTAAGCCTTCTAACCTCACTAGAAGCCAACTCTCTTCATCTTATTTGGATCAAAATTACAAAAATAACCAAAGATTATGCCAATAATAATAATTGAAAAGGAATGGTCCAAGTTTCACCCTAGAGAAGTAACTCAAAGGGAACTTCCCCCTTAATATCATTACATCCCTCATGAATGAGAAAAAACAAGAAAATTTTATGAGTTTATCCTAATTGATACAGATTCAATAGGAATACATCATCATGACGACCCAATGGGTCAAGGTATCATGTTTTGAAAAGCGAAGATCCTTAAAGTACTCTCAATTCAAGACTGGAATCAAAAACTCTATAAATTCAAGGCCTTTTCAAGACAATTTTCTCCGTAATCATATAATTATTATGATTATATTGATGCTTGGTACAATACTTTTTGCCTTCAGCCTTTTCAACATTCACGGTTCTTCTGGTTCAAAAAGGGAATTTCACTAAAGTTTCCAAAATGGATCGTCACGTGGTTCAACGATATTGGACCCAATGTTAATTTATTCCCACAACAAGTTAAAGACAGTTGTCAATATTTTAATGAAAGAACCACCTTTGTTCAAGGATATAGGTTTATATCATTTGTAGCCAACCAAGGCATAACATGGATTATGTCCTGGGATTATGATATGATTCAAGACTCGATAAAACTCTTTGATAAGACAAACACTCAATATCTGGCTAGATTAATACAAATTAAATGGTGGAACAAATTTCATATCTCATTGGTAAGAAAATAAAAAATTGATGAATGGGTAAAAATGTCCCAACAAAGGTTTGAGATAAAATTCTAAACCAAGAATCAACATTTTTAGCAAGAAAAATGAAAGATAATGGCAGCCTTGGCCTCCACAACCTCTGAAGAAGAATGGCAAGAAAGATTCGAAGAGGTGAGTTCAACACCATCAATGGACCTTGAGGACGAGGCCTCATCAAGCCCTAAAAATGTTTCGCAAGATAACGAAGATGATTGTTACAAAATGTACACCTAAGAAAAAATTATGTGGCACCAGAAGACCCAAAATGGTACCATGTAAGGATACACATTTTCAGATTTCAAAATCTAAACACCACGAGCATTCAACCTTGCATAAGGCCAAAAGCTTATCTCCCATGCACAAGATTTTGTTGTCGACATACAACCAAGATTCTCTATCCCTTCATCATGCACATGCAGTCCTAATGACAACATTTCAAGTTTCAAGAAGCCATTATGGAAGCAACTACTACCTTCAAGTTTCAAGAAACATTTCAAAATGTTACTATTCAAATAAAATATTACATAGTGTGCAACATGAGTGTTTATTTTCTCTACTACAAAATGTAGATTTAACATCGCTAAGTTAACATCAATTTTTGATAAAAACCGATGTTAACAAAAATGCGATGGCATAATGGTAAATAATGTGACTTTCTTAACATCGGTTTTTCAAATAACCGATGTTAACACAGTAGGTTAACATTGGTTTTTAAAAAATTGATGCTAACATCACTTAGATAACGTCCATTTTTTGAAAATCCGATGTTGGAAAATGATAAGTTAACATCAGTTTTAAAAAAAATGATGTTAACATTAAAATTACTTCCTTAACATCGGTTTTTTAAACAAACCGAAGCTAGTAAATGATAAGTTAACATCAGTTTCTTTAAAAAAAACACCAATGTTAACATTAACATCACTTCATTTACATTAATTTTTTTTAGAAAATTGATGTTAATGAACTCAGTTTTTTAAAATATTATTGGCTCCACACCCTAATTCACTCACGTCTCTGCCGCAACTCTGGTGTCACTTGTGTCATCGTCTTCATCGCAACTCCGACTGTCGCGCCTCCGCGTACGTGTTCCTCTCCGTCACTAACTCTCTAAGTCGCGACTCATTGTTCTCACTCCCACTCGTGGCCCGTCTCGCTGCCACTGTCGCTGTTGGTGTCAAGGTAAGCTTCATGTCTTCATGGTTCCTCTTTGTTCTCACTTTTTGTTGTTGGGTTGTTTTGCTATTTTCGTGTTTCCTCTATGTTCATGGTTCCATTGTATCGTGTGTTTCCTCTATCTTCATGCATCTAAAATGTTGCAACTATATAGCATGATGTATTTTGATTACCACTAGTACTTGAAATCTGCACTCACATCATTTTAAGCATAGATAAATGTGAACTTTTTAGAATGATTTGATTTTTCACAACTCTTTATTGTCCCCTCAATCAATTCTAGCCTTAGTTGAGTGGTATGATGGTAACAAGCAGTGGCTAGAAATTCATCGATATTTGTTCCAATGATAGGATTAATAGTTGGTGATGGGTGTCCATCAATTATTAGTTAGCATAAGTAAAGCTTAAACTGGAAAAATCCAACATCCATCAAGTTTGGAAGCTGCATACCTGAAACACTATATTTAGTCGATTAGAGGATAGTAACACTTGGTCTTTAGTTCCTTTGCCTGATGGCAAGCACTGCATAGGTTGCAGATGGGTGTTCAAACTGAAATACAAGGCATATGGTTCAGTGGATATATACAAGGCTCGACTAGTAGCCAAAGGCTACACACAAGAAGCTGGGATTGACTTCTCAGATACTTTCTCACCAGTAGCCAAACTTACACTTGTAAGAGTCCTATTGACTGTAGCTGCTGCTAAAAATTGGTGTTTACAGTAGTTAGACATTAATAATGCATTCCTAAATGGAGAGTTGTTTGAAGAAGTTTACATGGATTTACCTCAAGGTTATAAAACCAATACTAAGGGTCTAGTTAGCAAACTCAATAACTCTATGTATGATCTTAGGCAAACCTCAAGCCAGTTTTGCAAATTTCCATCCACCTTGCTTCAACATGGTTTTGCACAGTCTAAAAATGTCTATTCATACCTTGTGCTCTACGAATACCAAAACTATCGTATGGTTTAGGTTGTAAATGGTAATCCATGACACCATATGAATTTTCTGACTATCACTCTCATGTCCCCATACAAAAATCCTACTGGGGCATCACACATACTCAAAATGGATTAAGGAAGTTTGCATAACATAACTAGGTATGATTGCATAAATGAATTCTACAAGGATAACTCGACTTGTAAAGGATAACGCAAAAGTCTAATTTCTCAACTTTAATAAATTTTTCTTTACACTATATGCAAAAAACATTTCCCTATCAATTGTTCTAGTGAAAAGGCACATATCATTTGCTTTAATGTATGATATGTAAGAATAGATAATGTCATAGCACAAATGCAAGATATACTTACAGCCATCTTGGAGATATGCCAGGCCCCTTGCAGAGCTAATTGGTATCTTCATCCTCTTTTGCCAATCCAAAATTGGTCATTCACTTCCTGTGAGCAGAACACACACAAACAATAAACACATTAGAATCACCTCATACATTTAAAAAAACACAAACTCATATCTTAAAAATAAAAGAAACTCACGTTACCATGCAAGTGTTGACTGAGATTCCCATTAGGAACGGATTCATAGATAAGCACTCTTTGTTGTTCAGATATGCAATAACCAATTAATGACACCAAATGGTGATGATGGATTCGGCTGATGATGTCCACCTCTGCCCTAAACTTCCTTTCTCCCTGCCCACTTCCAGCCTTCAATAACTTAAGTGCTCCAACTCTACCATCAGGCATAATAGCCTTGTAAACATACCCAAATCCCCTCTCCCCTATTATGTTTTCACTAGCCAACTTGTTTGTGATCTCTGCAACCTTTTCATAGGTAAAAACTAACTGGCTAATGCTGATGTGCTAAGTCGTTTTTGAAGGAGATCTTAAATTCATGGCACCTAGTGCACCACTCCCAAAACCAGGCTCCTCTACATACTGATGCATGTCTGCACTTGATGAAAGCTATGCCAAAATCATTAATTAGACATGAAACAAGATGCAAAAAGGGATAATAGGGTAACATCGTAAGAATTCTAACAACCATAGTGCCTATAAGTACAACTTCAGGATAATATAAGGCTTTAATTCCATGCACGACAATTAACAATTTCTACACTACCCATCAATCAAAAACCAGGTATCTCTTTTAATATTTATTGCAAAAGTCTAACATATTTATATGATTCAATGATATGTATTACTTAGTAATTGAGAAATTCGACAAACTTATCATATATGATAATTTATCACTAGGACGTGACCCCCAATTTAAAAACTTTTACATTGGCTGCACAAGCCTATTGAACTCATTAAAATACTTTAGAAAAAGTTTAATACAAACATTATTATTTGTTTGATCCTGAACCAGGGATTGGTTACTACCAACTTCTTTCCTCAATCTTGACCTTTAAATTTTGATTATGCCAATATAAACAATGTGCTTATGAGAATTGCTTATAACTTAAAGTTCATCTTCTCTTTTCAAAAGTATATTTTATAATAATCAAACTCAAATTCTCTCCCACAAATTCAATATATATTTTCAACTGAATTACAAGTCATTTTGAAACATAAAGACTCATACTTTCATTTCATTTTTTAAATTTGTGTTGTGTTTCACATGCATACCAATTAAATTTAACGTAATAATAATCCTTGGATGGTTGAAATCGTTAGATATTACTATCTATTTGTTAGTTCTTTTAATTGTTAATTCTAAGTTTCTAATCAAAGTTGTTGATTTCACTGTTTCTAGCATATTTGGGGTGTCTTGACTTGCTTAGTTTTCTGTTGAGCCTTGACTTCCTTGCTCCCACTCAAACCCAGCTTCACACTAGTTTGTTGCTTGAATTGTTGGTAAATTTGTCAATCAACTTTTGTATGTCACATGTTAGGAATATGGTTGATAATTGATGTTGGTGGGGAAATTTTATATCTAATGTTTTTGGGAATGATGATTGATGTAGGTGGTGATTGAGTTCTTTATTGGATTGTTGCTTTGTTTTTGGATTGTGCTACTCATCATCACAGGTACAAATGTTTTCTGTAAACTTTTGATGTTGTTGTTTGTTACCAATGTTTTTATTACTTGTTCACTGCCATTAATGAGAATTGGTATATGTTATACAAATTATGTTCATCATGATTGAACCTTAGATTCTCGTTTGAGATTGAATACAATGATTCTTGTGGACAATTTGCATTAATCATTGTATTGAATCTTGAATTGTTCGTTTGGATAGTTTGGGGAGACTCATATTTTTAAGGTAGATTCATGCATTAAGGTTAAGATTATTTTGTTGAATTTGATGAAATTTCGGTACAATGCATTTCTAGTTATTCTCTGAGTGCATACTTGATTGTCGGGGAATTAATGCCACCTCTTTCATCTCATGTACTTGGAGATCAATGCGAAATGCTGCCGAAATTTTGTCAAATTTAATAAAATAGACTTAACCTTGACGTATGAAGCTACCATAAAAAAAATGTCTTCCTGAACGGGATAGGGCCACACCTATAATGAAAACGTGAGATTTTCATGCATCAAATAACTTTGTGAGTATCACAGAGTTATTATTTAGATGGATCGAAGTTGGATGAACAAAATTCGCAAGAGCCCTGCATATGAGGAAGGTGTGGAAGAGTTCTTGCAATTTGCTTTCGAAAGAAGTCGACTAGATGGGGACGGAAATTTTTTTTGTCTTTGTATAAATTGATTGAACGGGAGACGAAAAATACTGGACGACATACCGGAGCATTTGTTGTGTGATGGGATTAAGAAGAATTATACAACATGGATATGGAATGGTGAATTGACAGACATGTAGAGTGGGTCCCAGTTTGAACCATTTGATGTAGAAATGGGAGATTTCTTGCAAACTAATTCAAAGAAGCTTTTGTATCTGGGGTGCAAAAATTTCTTGACGATGTTGTCAGCGGTGTTAAGTCTAGTTAATATGAAGGCCAGATATAGGTCGAGTGACAAAAGCTTTAGTTCACTACTTCAAGTAGTGCACGATTTGCTTCCAGAGGAAAACACGTTGCCAAAAAGTTATTATCACACCAAGAAGATATTGTGTCCAATGGGTATGGAGTATTAGAAGATTCATGTTTGCCCTAATGATTGCATATTGTACATACATGAGTTTCAAGAAATGCACAAATGCCCTAGGTGAGGGGTATCACGGTACAAAGTGAAGGATGATGACGAGTGTAGTAGTGACGAAAACTCAAAGAAGGGACCCCCAACGAAGGTATTGTGGCATCTTCCCATCATTCCAAGGTTTAAGCATCTATTTGCTAATGGAGATTAACGGAAAAAACCTTACATGGCATGCAAATGGGTGAAACTACGATGGAATGCTTCATCATTCGGCTGATTCCACCCAGTGGAAGAAGATTGATTGTTTGTATCCGGTTTAGGCAAAAAGGCAAGAAATCTTAGGCTTGGACTAGCCACTGATGGAATGAATCCATATGGCAGTTTAAGCACTCAACACAATTCGTAGCCAGTTTTGCTAGTAATTTACAATTTGCCTCCTTGGTTGTGAATGAAATGAAAATACATGATGTTGTTTATGATGATATCAGGCCCAAGACAGCCAGGAAATGACATTGATGTTTATCTTTGTCCCTTGATTGAAGACTTGACAAAGTTGTGGGACAAGTGTTTAATGGGTTTCGAAATGAAACTTTTCATTTGCGTGCAATGCTTTTTTGTACCATTAATGACTTTCTGACATATGGGAATTTGAGCAGGTACAGTGTTAAGGGCCATCATGCATGCCTTATCTGTGAAGAAGACACAAGCTACATGCAACTGAGACATGGTAGAAAAATAGTATATACTAGGCATCGACGGTTTCTGAAACCTCATCACCCTTACCAGCGATTGAAAAAAGCATTTAATGGAAGTTAAGAGCATGAAAGTGCGCTGATACCGTTAACTGGTGACCAGGTCTTTCAGCGGGTTCAACACCTGAATAATATATTTGGAAAGATCTAAAAGAAGGAAAAAAGTAAGACATGCATATGGAAGAAAAGGTCGATTTTGTTTGATCTTCCGTACTGGTCTGATTTAGATGTTAGACATTGTATTGATGTTATGCATGTAGAGAAAAATGTATATGATAGTGTCATTGGGACGCTCCTTAACATTCAAGGCAAGATGAAAAATGGTTTGAATACTCGTCAAGATTTAGCTGAGATAGGTATACGAGCACAATTACATCCAAAGTTTGATGGTAAAAAATATACTTGCCTCTAGCTTGTCATACTTTGTCCAGAAAGGAAAAGATAAGTTTTTTTTAGTGTCTGGGCCGTGTCAAAGTCCCACAAGGATACTCTTCAAATATTAAGAGTCTTGTGCAGTTGAAAGATCTTAAGTTGGTAGGCTTAAAGTCTCACGAATGCAACGTCTTGATGCAACAATTGTTAGTCGTGGCCATACGAGACATTTTGCCTAACAAAGTCAAGCTTGCTATAACTCGGTTGTGTTTATTCTTCAATGTCATATGTAGCAAAGTCCTTGATCCTGTCAAGTTAGATGAGCTGGAAAATGAGGTTGCTATTATATTGTGTTAGTTAGAGATGCATTTTCCTTCTGCTTTCTTCGACATCATGGTTCACTTAATTGTTCATTTGGTCAAAGAAATCAAATGTTGTTGTCCTGTTTATTTGCGGTGGATGTACCTGGTTGAGCGGTACATGAAGATCTTAAAAGGGTATACCAAGAATCTACACCGTCCGGAAGCATCTATTGTGGAAAGGTACATTGCAAAAGAAGCCATTAAATTTTGTTCATAGTACATTGAAAAAGCAAAACCTGTTTGGCTTCCCGAGTCTTGGCATGAGGAAGTAGTGGGAGGTAAGGGTTCAAGAGAACTACATGTGAAGTGTAGAAGATTTGCAACAAGCTCATTTGTATGTATTGAATAACAGTAATGAAGTTTAGCCATACATACTTCGCCACGAAGGTTTAGTGAAGGAAAGTAATCCAAAAATGTCAAAGAATAGGGTCTTGAAAGAGCATAACAATACTTTCCTAGATTGGTTTAAAGATACAATCTTTGTTGATGATAATGCTTCTGAAATGTTAAGAAAGCTAGTAGATAGGCCTAAAAGAAATGTTATGACTTGGGAAGGATACGATATAAAAAAGTATTCCTTTTACACAAAAGCACAAGACGAGAAAAGTACAATGCAAAATAGTGGGTATACCCTAAAGGCTAAATCTCAACACTTCGCTAGTGTACATGATGACAATCCCCGTGTAGCTTCCATCCCTTACTTTGGTTTCATTGAAGAGATTTGGGAGCTTAACTATGTCAAATTTACTGTCTATTTTTTCAAATGTAAGTGGGTTGACAACAATACCGGTGTACGAACCGATGATGTAGTATTTACATTAGTAGATCTAAAGAAATTCACTTACTAGAATGACCTTTTCATCATGGCAGAACAAGCTAAACATGTATTTTATGTTCAATACCCTTGTGATGAAAGGTGGTTAGTGGTTCTACACGGGAAAACAATTGGTGTTAATGTTGAAGATGATGATTCATACATTGATACTTATGTTAGTCCTTTGTCCACATAAATGTCACCAAACATCATCGAAGAAGAAGAAGCTGACGACGTTCATGCTAATCGTAATGATCATGATGAAGGAGAATTAATTAACATCCTCCAATATATTTTTTTTATTATGTACTTCATTTCAGTCCATTCAACTACATAAGTTATTGAGTTTTGTGATAATGTTGAAAATTAATGTTTTTTTCTTTACATGCAAATGGCTACACCACCCAGCTCTCCTCCTCCTCCTCCTCTTCTTACTGGTGTAGCATCACATTCATCGTCTACCTTGAAGCAGACAAGAAAAGCCACACGCTTAAGATCATTGGTGACTAGACCAGTTGGGGCAAAGAGACCATTGGTCTATGTGGATCCTGCGACCGGGAAAGCCGATGGTCCTCACAGAAAGAGGTTAAGAACATATTTGGCGATCGCTACTGGTGATAAGGTGGATGTTACATAGGAGAAATGGAAACAAGTTCCTCCTGCTCCAAAGGATTTAATATGGGAGGATATTTAGTTTATTTAGTTAAATGTTGCATTTTGTTGATTAACAATAAAATTGTAATTTAGTGACAATAAAATGTAATTTTTCATTTGTCGGGCTAAATTTGATATCCCTGAAGCATTTGATCTGAGGACAAAAAAGAAAATACTTCATACTGTGGGGGAGTGGTGGAGACAGTTTAAGTCTGATTTGATGTCAAAATGGGCACTTGCAGCCGACAAGAATAGTGTTGATGACACTGTATGTGAAAAGTACGACATTAGTAAGGAGAAGTGGGCCCAATTTTGTCAGAGCCGCAGAGACCCTTCGTGGGAGGTAACTTTGTGATTTTCATTGTTTTAAACTTTAAATTTACTTATTATTGTCAGTAATGATAACTTTAGATAATCTTTAATTTTTACAGGATGTGCGAAAAAAGGCATAGGTCATCCAGAAACAAAATAGTGCCCCTCACGTGTTGTCTTGTAGGGGTTATGAATTTCTAGAAAATAAGTTGATGGAGGAGAAGAAAAAGAAACATTGGAGGAAACTACTAAATCTGGAAACACTGACACTATCATTGATCCTCCATCTCCCATCAGACGACACATGAAGTGGAAGATGGTCTGCACTAAGAAAACTAGGCAAATGACTTCTGAGGAAGCTAAGGAAATTGCTGACAAGATTGTAAGTCACTTTCAATTTCGAATTGCAATTATTTATGTTTATTGTTTGATTGAGTAAACGAATAAAAGTGTTCATTATAGGATTCTTGGAGGAGCAAGCCACACAAGGTTCCTTTTTCGCCCATGGACGTCAGGATGTACTGACTACTGCCATTGGGCGACTAGAACACCCTAGTCGTATGCGTGCTGCTGGAGTCAGTGTCACGATCAAACGATACTTTGGATCGGCTCCAAGGACCTCCTGCACGTCTTCATCCATGGCTCCCGAAGACCTGGAGCAGCTAACGCAAAAGATCAGGGACAAACTGGAGGAGTCGATCACAGAAAAGTGTCTCAATAACTAATGATGTCCTTCAGCCAGATATAGTCCTAGTTTCAATCGCAGATGCAATCACAGGGACTTGCATTTCCTCTTGAGCCTGAGGTTGATCCTTCAGCTGCTCATATCAACACAAAGGAGAGTTGTGTTGATCCTTAGCGAATGATCCAGACACAGGTGACTCAGAGAAATATGGGTTGTACATCGAAGAAAATCCTCCCCACCTGGTTGCCCTAGGAAGACTTTATGAGGGGTCGACAACCGTTCACAACATCCCTTTGAGCTATGATCAAGTCAAGGTTGGTGTTGAGGAATTTAGAGATGCAGATGCTCACATTCCTTTACCCACTAAAGAGGTTCAGTTAGTGGGGCAGGCACTTAACACCTTCATTGCATGGCTGACACATCTTGTCAAGCATTTATCAGAATAGGTATTTCACTATCATTAAATGCTTTTTTTTCCATTCAAGTGTTCACTGTAATTAAATTATTTTAATTAACTGTGTTGAATAAACAGGGATGAAACCTGCAGATAGGCCATATCATGATGTCGATGATCCCCTATATCTGATGACATTGACCATCCCACAGCTTTTTCTGAAGTCGTTGCTGGTTATGTTGGATGCTACCGTGTTTGGGGTGTTTAATGACAACTTCCCCTTGTACATAAAGCATGAAGATCTATCTGAAATTGCACATGGTGGTCAATGTCTCAGCATCTCTGTTATACAGTTGTGGATTCTGTAAGTCAGTTTACATTATTGTTTATTACCTAACTTATTGTTTTAAATTCATACATAATTTACTTTATTTTAACAACAATAGGCATATGACTAAGACAAATATGCGAGCGGGGAATGCCGATGTGTATGGATTCCTCAAGCCACAGTCCATACAGAGATCTGGACAATCACAATTTGAATCAGAAAGTTATATTAAGAACTGAATGCAAAATTCAAAGAGGGATGTGTACATAGGAGCCGACTTGAATGGGTAAGTTAAACTGAACAAATGAATTTAAATAATGTATAATAGTATAATAACTTATATTGTTCTCCATTGCAGTTTACATTGGCAAATGGTCGTCATTTTGCCAAAGGAAAATGTTGTCATCTGGTTTTGTTTGTTGCATAATAGGCTAGACAACTACCTCAAAGGAATAATTAACAGGTCAGTTCTATTTTTCAATACATTTGCATTAGCATTAGTCGGGAACATCAATATTTTAATTGCACATTACGCATCCATGTTTGTATTGAACAGTGCTTTGAAAGGACTTGACAATACTCCACAAAGTAAGTCCAAGGCTGCTGCTAGGTGGATTGTTGTTAAAGTAAGTCATTTAAACTATGCTTCTAGTTATATTTTAATACTATGTAGACTAATTTGTACTTAACATTGAATATCAAAATTTCATAATGTAAAGTGTAATAGACAAAAAGGAAGCACTGAGTGTGGACTCGATGTCAACTATAATCTTAGGAATTTTCAAGAATAATTAGCAAACAGTAATTATTTAATTCAAATATATTTCATTTTGCTATGATTGGTATTATATATTATTAACTTATGTTTTATTATATCATGCAGTATTTCAATGATGCTAGTCCATTGGAACTAGAGAGATTGAAGACGCTTCATATCCAGTGGGCAACCTATTATTTGAAAGTTAAAAATGAAATAATTAGTACTGTTTAAGTAATTTTGGAATTGTAGTTTAACTAACTTACATTTTTACAATTTAATTCGTGTTATATGCACATTAAATATTATTTTAATTCATAGTAAATATTTAATTTTTTTATGGAATTTCTGCAAAACTTTGTCTGAAAACAGACTGAAAATTATCTTTGTTGTGGTTCTGCTTTTAAATTTATAGGTTAATTTGGGGTTATCAAAAAAACAGACAGCACATTAAAAAAAATCCAAAATACAACATCGGTTCTTAGTAAAAACCGATGTTGTATGTATATATTAGCATCGGTTTTTATTAAGCTTCACTCACAACATCGATTTTTATAAAATCGATGTTGTTGTTGAACATACAATATCAGTTATCACAAAACAATATTAGTTTTCTTTAAAAACCGATGTTGTTGGCTGACTGCCAACATCGATTTTTGAAAAAACCGATGTTAATATGAAGATATATGACTTTTTTATATTTCTTACTATATAACATCGGTTTTTTATAAAAACCAATGTTGTCATTTTTATGTTAACATCGGTTTTGGAAAATTGATGTTAACGGTATTACTTTCAATGTCGGTACTTTCAACATCGGTTAATAATCGATGTTGAAAATCCTTAATAATCGATGTTAAAACCTATTTTCTAGTAGTGTTTATTTGTAAAAGAGTTTTATAAATAAGGGGTCTTATGTAGAGATTAGTACGTTAGATTTAAATTTTAGTTTTTCTCTTAAAAGTGTGTTTTCTCTAGGAGTGTTCTCTCGTGAGTGTAAGCTGAATTATTTTCTTTCCTTTTGTAAAAATGTTGTTGCTATAATAAAGTGGTATTCTATTGAAGTTTGAATCAAATCTTTTGATGTTTCCATCAAGCCTTTTGATGTTCAAGATTTCTTATGCTATCTTCCTTCTTGCATTGGTTTATTTCTTGCTTTAGTTTAATTCTTGGCTTAATCTTTATAGTTGAACTAAACTTGTTTTATAGTAACTTAAGAAGAAGAAAAAGAAGAAGAAGAAGAAAAAGAAGAATATGTAATTAAAAAACCAATGTGTGTGTGTGTGTGTATGTATATATACTAACAATTGAAATAATATAATTGATTATGTAAATGGTAAGAAGAAGAATATGTAATTAAATAAAATTATGTATGTTTGTATGGATGTTGAAGGTCTCTTTGAGTATTTCTCTCTCATGAAATAAAGAAGAAAGTAGGGATAAAAAAGAATCTTTCTTCTTAACATTGAGGAACCCCCTCATCTACCCACCATTTGTGAAGAGAGAAATGAGTAAAATGAGTCCCATATTCTTCTAGGTGACAAAAATAACATACGACAAAACAAACATTAGTAAATGAACTAGTATGCAACTTATCATGCTACCCCAAATTTAGGTGCAAAAGAACATGTTGGTGGCTAAAAGGTATATAAACGTGGCACCTCATTCAAGCATGTTAATTAAGTTTTTTTCTGTCATCTATATAAGAGAAAATGGGCCACAAAAACTAAAGGAAAATGGGAGTTTCTATTGGTCCCATTGTAATTGGTTTTTGCCCCTACTAAGGGGTTGATAACTCACTACTACAATTTTTAGATTTAACATCGCACGGTTAACATCGGTTATTCACAAAACCGATGCTAACAAAAGCGCGGTGGCATTTTTGTAAATAAGTAGACATAGTTAACATTGGTTTCGAAAAAACCGATGTTGGTGTGTTGTTTTTAACCGATGTTAATATCGAGTAGTTAACATCGGTTTTGGAAAAACCGATGTTGGTGTGTCGTTGTTAACATCGGTTTGGGAAAAACCGATGTTATGGAGTTGATTTTAACATCGGTTTTAAGAAAAACGATGTTACCTAGTTGATGTTAACATCGGTTATTTTTAAAAAACCGATGTTGTCATTATATATTAAAAATCTGAAATTGCACAACCCGCACACTCGAACCCTATCGTTCTTCTTCTTTCTCCTTTTGCCTGAGTTCGTCTTTGTCGCAAATTGGCCTGCACTTCCATCACTGCAACCACATTGTGGAGTTCGTGTTTGTGGAGTTCATCTCTGCCACTTATCGATTGAGGTACGTCCTTTCGTTTTAACATTATGCGTTCCTCGTTTTAACATTTGCTCGCTTTCGCAGGTCGAAGAAATCTAGGAAAGGAAAAAGTCCCGGAAAGGGTGGGAATCGATTTTGGAAGTGCATTGTGGTTTGCCTTAAGACTCCCAGGGCGTTCTTCTTCTTTCTCCTTCTGCCCTAAGTTCGTCTTTGTCGCAAACTGGGTTGCGTTTCCGTGACTGCAACCACATTGTGGAGTTGGTCTTTGTGGAGTTCGTGTCTGCCACTTATCGACTGAGGTTCGTCCTTTCGTTTTAACATTAGGGTGGGAAGCGATTTTGGAAGTCCATTGTTGTTGGCTTTAAGACTCCCAGGGAAGCCATTGAAGGTATGTCTCTGTTGTCATGTTTCGAAAGCAATTGCTTAACTTTGTATATATGATGTCTACTTTGCTGCTCTGGTGATTTGTTCGTCTTCTTTAGTTGCTGTCAAGGTTCGTTGTTGCTTGTGTTCTGTGTGCTGCTAAGTGATCAGTTCTGATTAGGAAATGATCTCCACCACTGACGACAATTGAAAATCTGTGAGTATATGCATCTGTATTTGTGCTTCTTATCAACATGAGAATATGGTTGTTGCTAATAATTAAAATATGTTGTGTTGTAGTTCCTTTGGGTATTTGTATTCTGTTGTAATGGATTTGAGTCATTTGATGTTGCGGGATGTATTCTTAAAGTCCAATAAGCTGGTTTAAAATAAAGTCCAATATTGGCCTAGAACCTAAGGCAAGTTATGTCTAAATATGAATAAAATATAATGCTTGAAATGGAGTATGGGTGTGAGATGCTAAAGTATATTGATTGCTTGCTCTTGTACTATTTGCATTGTGGGGATATAGTGCTGGATTTGTTATGGGAAATTGTTTGAAGTAATGAAGAGCTGCAGATTTTACACTTCTAGGGTTATGCACCCATACTCCGTTTATGAAAAGCCCTTGAATAGCATTTTGTCTTCTTCTGTAGTTGATCAATCTGTGGAAATAATTGGAGTTATTGTCCCCTTCTTTTAACCACTTCACTCTAGCTTTTTGTCTCAACATAGATTCAACTGCATAGGATGCGTTCCAGAGTTGTTCCTGTAGTGATTTCCTAAGTTTAACTTCATCTTGAGATAAGATTCTGCTGGTGAAACCCTCCTCCAAAGCATTCAGCTCCCTCTTTAGGTTAAGGACTTTTCTAGAACTGATATGACCCTGAGATATACTCCACTGCCTTATTTTCTGTTTGATGAACTTGATTTTCTGTTTCAAAACTAAACCCCCCCATCCCAGGGGGTGATAATTACCCCATTCAAGTTTCACCAAATCCTGGAACCCTTTATCCTTTAGCCACCAGTCCATAATTCTGGGAGGTTTAGGCCCCCAATCAATGGTTCTAGCCTTCAGAAGTATAGGACAATGGTCAGAGAAATCCCTTTCCAACACAAATTGAGTAGAATACGGCCATTGGGACAACCACTCATCAGAGAGTAAGAACCTGTCCAATTTGCTCATGACATTGCCATTACGTCTACACCATGTGAATCTTCTCCCAACTGACCTAACCTCCTCTAAAGCCATATCTAAAATCCAGGAGTTAAATTCAGATATGTTGGGTGGAGTATCCCTTGTCTGAGATGAACTGAGCCTCTCCTCTCGATGCCTTATGGAGTTAAAATCTCCCAAGACACACCAAGGCCTGCTTGATAGGATGATCTCAGTTGCAGTTATTCATCCCACTGCTCTCTCTTCCTTTGAAGTTCACAGGGGGCGTATACATTGATAATAAAAACCCTCTTATCCTCTTTTAACCAAGTACCTTCCAGCATTATGAAACCTCTCCCCAGCACCCGCCTATCAACCAAGAATGATCCATTATTCCAAATGCATAATAGTTCTCCAGCAGTGTTGGAGGAAGGAAGACACTCCCAAGAAGCATTGTTGTCACCCCACAGGTACTGACATAGTTTTGCATCAACAGATTCCTTTTTGGTTTCTTGAATGCAAAGAACGTCTATGTTGTTTGCCATGGTCAATTTTCTGATGGCTAACCATTTGACACCACTCCCCAGCCCTCTAGAATTATAGGACAAAATATTCATGAGCCATTGTCTTCATTTCCCAACACAGCTGCTGATTTTGGAGAATTTTCAGTATTGTCCATATCAGTCTTCAACTTTGTACCACTGCTTTTATCATCTGCGAAAAAAACTCCCAATTCCTTGGCTAAGTCCTGATAATCATCATCCTTAACCTCCATGTCATTTTTATTGGGACTGGTTGAAGGGGAAGGCCCTTGATGAAGATTATGCTGATGACCTTTAATACAAAGGTATGCAGTGCTTGTTGTAAAAATTCCTTTTGGATCAGCACCCCACACCCAATAGTCCTTCAAAGCTGCATTAGGGCTTAGAGCTGTGACCTGTTCGATAAAGTCTGAAGCACTTCCCAGCTCATTGTCAAAAAGGTTTCTTCTCCATGAGAATTCCCACTGCCAACTTTCTTCTCCAAAGGACCCCATGCTTCCCGCTAACTGAAATTTTTGAGAGGATATTTGATACAATTTGGGGTATTTTTCTCTAAAAGTTATTCCATCGCCCACCCAAGAGTCTTCCCAAAATAATATTTGATCACCACTGCCCAATTTTCAATGAAACTGCTTTAAAACCTCAGCCATGCTGTTGTGATGCATTATAGACTTCAAATCAGACCACCAAAAGGAATGGGTCTACTTGTGAGAGCCCTCTTCCAATCCTCTCCATCCCTTGTACTTTGAAATGAGAATTCTACTCCATAATTGGTCTGGTTGATGGAACATCAGCCACTTCCTTTTGATAACAAGGGCTCTATTAAAAGACTTGATAGCTTTGTCCTTCCAGAATTTGACTAAACTCCCATCCCCTACCTTCCATTCCATGTGTAGATGAATCGGGCTGAATTCAGGCTGCTTAACTAATTTTCGAAGGTCCTTGCACCATTGAGAATGCCAAGGTCTATCTCTGCCATTATTAAGGTCTGCCCAGCCACCATATTTGGATGTTAGAATTCTAGCCCATAGCTGGTTTTGATTAGAGGCTAAATCCCATAGCCATTTACCCAACAAAGCTACATTAAAACTAGTAATATCCTTAATCCCAAGACCCCCAAACTCCTTGGGAAATTTATGGATTTATGAAAAAAGGCAGTGTTACTGTCACCTTCCTTGAGCCATTTAATCCTTGATTTTTGTCTCAAAATTGATTCATGGGCAAGAGAAACCTCCCACAGTTCCTGCTGAATGGACTTCATGGTCTTAACTTCATCTTCCCCCAAAGTTCTGTCCTGGGCTAATGTATCAAATTGATGCAGCTGCTGCCTCAATTGTTCCACTTTATTCTTATTGATATCCCCATTCTCAAAACTCCACTTTTTAAGCTGGATTTTAAGTTCTTCAGTTTGTTTTTCAACACAATACTCCCCCATCCAGGTTGCTGATCCCCACACCAGACTTGCTTAACCAATGCTTGATATTGATTGTTTTTAAGCCAGCAATCCATCACCCTAAATGGCCTAGGACCCCAATCCACCATATCAGTTTTCAAGAGGATTGGACAATGATCAGAATAATCCCTATGAAGCACATGTTGAGATGAATGAGGCCATTTATCTAGCCACTGATCAGATACCAAACATCTGTCAAGTCTACTCCTCACAGAACCATTTGACCTACACCAAGTAAATCTGCTGACAAAGCTTTTGATTTCCTTAAGCTCCATGTCTGATATCCACTCATGGAACCCAGCACTATCATAAGCACCCACAGTCCTTTGAGAGGAACCTACTCTTTCTTCCATGCTTCTAATACTATTGAAATCCCCAAGGAAACACCATGCACCCTCAGGACTAGAAGGTTTTAGCTGCTTCAATTGTTCCCACAAATCTCTCTTCCCTGCAATATCACACGGGGCATAGACATTTACAATGAACAGATTCATATTTTCCTTAACCAATCTCCCTACTAGCAATTAAAAATTCGTGCCTTTCACCCTCCTAACTACCTCAAAGCCTATTTGATAGTACTTTTGAAATAACTTTGTAGACACAGCCTATTAGGGATATTGGTCTGAAGTCACTAATAAGTTGAGGGTCCATGATCTTGGGGATGAGAGCAATGAATGATGAGTTGAGGCCCTTGGGGAAGACTGCATTCACATGGAATTCTGAAAAGAACCTAAGGAACTCAGGTTTCAGTTCCCTCCAGAAATGCTTAATGAAACTGAAATTTAGCCCATGAGGCCCTGGGCTTTTGTCACTACCCCAAGCCCACACTGCACTAGTTATCTCCTCCTCTTTAAAGGGTTCCACCAGCATCTCACTCTGGATTGAAGACAAAGCATTAAAAGAGACCCCATCTAAGTTGGGTCTGTGCAAGCATGGTTCTGCAAACCTGCCTTTAAAATGCTGAAGAATTGCATCCTTAATGACAACAGGATTATCTACCCAACTTCCATTAATTTGCATCCCCCTCAAAGCATTCCTCCTTCTACTAGAATTGATGATTTTATGGAAGTAGGCAGTGTTACTATCTCCCTCTTTAAGCCACTTACACCTAGATTTCTGTCGCAGCATTGATTCATCAAGAATAGATTGCTCCCATAGGTCAGATTGGGCTTTCTTGAGCTCTTGGACCTACTGATCAATAGGTTGAGCTGTGAGGGAATTCTCCAAGTCATTCAGCTTATGCTGGATTAACTTCACCTTGTTGCCCAGATCTCCACAATTTTCTTTGCTCCATATTTTTAACCTTTGTTTAATTTTCTGAAGTTTGCATTTAAAGGTTAGTGTCTGGAAGACAGAGATTGCTTCCCATTGAATTCTGCTATAAGGTTAGTGTCTGGAAGACAAACATTGCTTCCCATTCTTTCAGCTGGGTGTCTAATGCAGTTGAAATCCCCTACAAGGCACCAACACTGAACCTAGGATTGATTCTTCAGTAAGGATAGCCTCTACCATAGCTGTCTTTTACTTTCTAGATCACAAGAAGCATAAATATTCACCACCACTACCCTCTGACTCTCTTCCAGCCATACCCCCTCCAAGGCTCCAACATGATAAAGCCCCTTTCAGCTCTTTTAATTTCAACCTTGAAGTTATTGATATTCGAGACACAAAGAAGCCCTCCAGATGTGTTGTCCGCAGGAAACCATTCCCAATCAAAGTCTGATTGACCCCACAAAGCCTGACAAAGTGCCTTGTCCATGGAGTCCCTCTTTGTTTCTTGCAAACAAAGAAGATCTATCCTCTGCTTCCCAACCAAATTCCTTGAGGAGGTTTCCTATTCCCCAACTCCTTAGCTTCTTGTCTATCTCTACACTCCATAGAAGCATAGTTGTGGAGGAAATGTAGTGTATCTGTATCTGTTTCCATGCCTAAATTTTCTCCAAGACTCCATAATTGTATCTCCATCTCTTAATCCTTAAACCTTCTGCCTGGATGAAAATATGGTGTAGAAAATTTTGTTTAGGCCCAAGAGGAAAGGCACTTTGTAAATTCAACCAAGACATCGATTCCCACCAAATTGGTTGGATGAAGACGCAATGGAAGAACAACTGAGATGCCTCTTCTTCAGCTTCTCTGCAAAGAGGGCAGCGCAGATTCTGCAGTTGCACTTGTCTTCTATGCAGATTCATCCTTGTTGGTAGTCTGTCCTTTATTAGCCGCCAAGCAAAGACTGTTATTTTGCTAGGAATTTTAATCTTCCATAATTCCTTACACCATTACTCTTGCTGACCACCTGTAGAAGCTTCCAAAACCAAATTGTAGGCGCTGCGTGTGGAATAATTCCTTGTTTGATCACCTAACCATTCCCATTCATTTGATCCTTGCTGCTGAATGTGAAAATTAACATGAGAGGATTCACTCCTTACATCATACATACCAATAGAAAAATTAAAAGCACCAAGCTGCAAATATGTTTTTAACCCTACAATGATTTGGAGGGAAGAATGAGGGAAAATATCTTACAGAATGCGGGCCAGATTGTCTTGTTCAAATTCAAGTTTTTTTGTTTACAGATTTCGGTTTTATTGGCCAGAATTTGTTTATTGTTGCAGTGAAATTTTCTTTTTCTGCTGGTTTAAGTTGATTATGGATGTTG
Organism: Glycine max; assembly: GCF_000004515.6. Lineage (NCBI taxonomy): Eukaryota > Viridiplantae > Streptophyta > Magnoliopsida > Fabales > Fabaceae > Glycine > Glycine max. The sequence continues at coordinate 29,045,733 of NC_016089.4, forward strand.
TATTTTAATTGAAATGTAGATAATAGACTTTAAAAGGCTTTAAATACACTGTGGCTAATTTCTGTATGGTTTTTTTAGGCTTATCATTTACTACTGCTAATTGGCATTGCTGTGGAAGCTCTTTGATTATAGCAACTCCAGGTACGTTTGTACGGTCTACTATCTTTATATGTATTATGATAGACTACTGTTTTGACATTTGTCGTAGCATTTATATACACATATACTGTGGTATTTGTTTGGTAGATAAATTGTTGTATTTGTTTGACTAACTTATCTAAGATTAATTGAGTATTTGTCAATAGTACTCCTCCCTTAAAGCTATCTTTGAAATCTAGCTTGTGTTGTTGACACACACACACCTACATACACACATACAACCACACACACAGCCACAGACCCACACACACACAGACACAGACACACACACACACACAGCCACAGACACACAAACACACACACATACAGACAGCCACCCACACACAACCACACACACACACCGACATAGACACACACAACCAGACACACACACACACAGCCACACACACAACCACACACAGAGAAACACACCCATTACCCACACAGCCACAGACAATC